>NW_020837956.1:11146848-11200249 GCF_003676395.1 Aethalodelphis obliquidens | reverse complement strand
CCTCAGAACACAATCTGGCAGTTCCTCAAATGATGAAACATAGAATTCCCAGCAATTCCATTCCCGAGTATATATCCAAGAGGAATGAAAACAAATGTCAATACAAAAGCTTGTACACAAATATTTACAGCAGCATCATTCATTATAGCCAAAAGTTGTAAACCATTGAGGTGTTCGCTAACAGATGAATGAATAAACAGCATAGGGTATATCTATACAGTGGAATATCATTCAGCCAGAAAGAGGAATGAAGTATTGATTCATGCTACAAATGGATGAACGCTGGAAACACGCTAGTTGAAAGAAGCCAGTCAAAAGCAAAATGTTGCTTTTGTATTCCCAACACACATCACAGTGTCTGTTGTATAGTAACCTTTACAAGCTTGTTGAAAAACTAAATGCATTGATAAATGAGTGAAAAATGGATAAATGCCAGTTAACTCTCAACGAGTGACCATTAGCCTGGCAGCCCTCCTTGCTGCGTAAGGTATAAAAATCTCAAATAGCCCACTGTCCATCTGGATAGAGACTGTCAACTCAAAGCAGACAGAAAAACAGAGCGTCCAAAAATATCAACATTGTTTTGATTTACCTGGGCAGATTACCTGATGCTTCTAGTTACCTAAAACAGCAGGCCATGGTGTTAGCACAGATCATTTAGAGTGGATGTCCGACACAAATTATTAGTATTAAAGAGGGAGGTGAGGATTGTCATTTTTAAAAAGATCACAGATATTCAATTTTTGGTGATTAAAATATTTTTTTTTGTCTAAGCATATGGAGGGAATCTTTTACTAAAGATTTTTAAGGCACACAGCAAGTTTTCAAAGGGTTTCAAGGCAAATTAATAGCAAAAAACCCCATTCTATCTTTCAAGACTAGCAATGAGAAAAAGAGATTAAATACAGTTCTTACCCTTGAAGAACCAGCTCAAATGTCATTTTTCTTCTAAATAGATTTTCTTGACTTGCTCCCAGCATCACCACTGACATAGTAATTAAATTTTGTCTGTTAGCACAGTGTCCAAACATCTTCTTTAAAGCACCTTTATTGAGATATAATTCACATGCCAGACCATTCACTGAACTAAAGTGTACATACAATTCAATGGTTCTTAGTATATTCGCAGATATGCGCAACCATCACCACAATCAATATTAGAACATTTTCATCTCATTCCTATCCTTCCATCCTCCCCAGCTCTAAGGAACCAGTAATCAACTTTCTGTCTCTATGGATCTCCCTATTCTGGACTTTTATATGAATGGAATCATGTAATATGTGGTCTTTTGTGACTGGCTTCTTTCATCTTCTTGAAGATATGCCTATTTAGATTTTTTGCCCGTTTTTTAATTGGGTTATTTGTCCTTTTATTACTCACTTGTAAATGTCCTTTATACATTCTAGATACAATTCACTTAGCAGATATATGATTTGCAAATACTTTCTTGCATTCTGTGTATTGTTTTTTCATTTTCTTGATGACACTCTTTGAAGTACAAGTTTTAAATATTGATCAAATCCAATTTATTTATTTTTTCTTTTGTTGCTCATACTTTTGTTATCATAGCTAAGAATCCTTTGCCAAGTCAGAAGTCATGCAGGTTTGTCCCTATGCTTTCTTCTATAAGCTTTAGTTCTTACATGTAGGTATTCCATCTAGTTTGAACTAACTTTTCTTTATGAAATGCACTTCATTCTTTTGTGTCTTGATATCCATTTGTCCCAGCACTATTTGTTGAAAAGACTGTTCCTTCTCATTGAATAGTCTTGGTAACCTTGATGATTATCAGTTGACTTTAGATGTATAGGTTTATGTCTGGAGTCTCAATTTATTCCTGTTAAGCTATATGTCTATCCTTTGCCAGTAACACACTGTCTTCATTACATTATTGTGTAGTAAGTTTTGAAATTAGGATGTGTGAATTCTCCTATTTGTTCTTCTTTTTTCCAGAATGATTTGGCTATTCTGGGTTCCTTTCAATTCAGTATGAATTTCAGAATCATATTTTCAATTTTTATAATGAAGTCAGCTGAAATTCTGATAGGAATTATGTTGAATCTGTAGATCAGTTTAGGGAGTAATGCCATCTTCACAGTGTACAATCTTCTGATACGTAAACATGGGATGCTTTCCATTTCTTTGGATTATCTTTAATTTCTTTCAAAAATGTTTTGTAGTTTTCAGAGTACGTTTTGCACTTTTTGATAAATTTATTTCTAAGTATGGTATTTTTTTGATGCTATTGTGGATGGAATTGTCTTCTTCCTTTCATTTTCAGATGGAAAATGAAGTCACCTGGGTCTTTGTTTTCTTTATGTGTAGTTTTTTGAAAACTAATTCAATCTCTACACTCGCTATAATTTTACTCAGATTGTCTATTTCTTCCTAAATTAGTTTAGATAGTTTGTGTCTTTCGAGGAATTTGTCATTTCATCTAAGTTATCAATATGTTAGCATACAATTGTTCACAATATTTCTTTTAATCATTTTTTATTTCTGTAATATTGGTAATAATGTCCCCTCTTAATGTCTTAAGGCTCTTTTTTTCTTGGTCAAGCTAGCTAAACATTTGGCAATTTATGTTTACAATTGTTGTATCTTTCTGATGAATTGGCTTCTTTCCATTATAAAATGTCCCTTTTTATCTGTAGTAACATTTTCTATTTTAATATCTATTTTGTCTAACTTAGTATTTCCTATGGTTGCTATTTGCATGATCTATCATTTTTCTATCCTTTAACTTTCAATCCATTTGTGTCTTTGAATCTAAAGTGTATCTTCTGTAGACATGTCACTGGATCATGTCTTTCATTTGCTTGCTTTTAATCCAGTCTGACAATCTCTGCCTTTTGATTGGATTGTTTAACCTACTCACATTTAATATTATTGATATAGTTGAATATACATGTTTCATTGTACTTTTCATTTTCTGTATGTCTCATGTCTTTTTTTGTTCCCCTATTCCTACTTTACTGATTTCTTTTTCACTAAGTGAATATTTTTTAATGTAACATGTTAATTCCTTTAATGATTTTTTACTATGTTTTTGAATTATTATTTAGTGGTTGCTCTAGAGTTACTATATACATATTAACTCATCAGAATCAGTTTCAGATTTAAAGTAGCTTAATTACAGCAATACAGAGAAATACTACTCCTATATAGCTCATTCCTTTTCCTCCTTTTTGTAATATTTTTGTTATAGGTATTATAATTATTAATGTTCCAAAACCAACAGTACATTGTTACAACTATTACTTTACCACCTATAATCACTTTATTAGCCCAATACATCTTTGCTCCCACTGCCTCCTTTGTGCTATTTTTGGCAAATATATTACAGATTTATTACATTTTTATATGTTATAGGTCTAACAAGACTGCACTAAGGCCAATTTACTAAGGCCAGTTGGGAGCCAGAGGATCTTTTCAACCTGGAAAGTGAGCAATCTAAGGGCAAGAGTGAGCTTGTTGTTGTTATGTATAGAAATTTGTAGCTTAGTAAATGTTTTGGCTACTTTACTATTGACCATCACTATTTCTCTTTCACCTAATGGAGAAATTGACCACTAACCTTGTAAGGCTGTAGTTTTCATTATGTATTATAAATGTGTGATTAATGGAAAGAGATAGCTTTATTGGCAAAGCTGTATGAGTTCAATATAGTCCCATGGCTAGTAATTTTCTGACCTGGCTCAGTCTCTTAAAACTCCAAGCATAGGGTAGAGAGCTGGCTTTCCCTGTCCTTTCTATGTAAGGTGAACCTCAGCATTTATGGAGATAAACTTTCAAACTCCCTATTTGATTCTTCTTCTGACTTTCCTTCTTGTCAGCCAGTGTGTTTTCTGTCATTTCCTTCTCCAGACTGATTGGATGACTTTCAATCCTATCTTTCTCTCTGCTGTGGTCTCTCCACAGATTCCTAGCTGTTTAAACACCCCCTTTGTTTTGCAGGGCTGCACAAATTACCTCATCTAATTATTGCACTTATAGACATCCCAAGGGCAGGAATACTTGCAAACAGTCATTAAAGACATAAGGTTTGGAGCTAGGAACAGGGCAAAAATTGGCAAATGAAGTATTACATCATGAGACATACTTTAGTATAAGATGTCTAAAATGTAGCCTCTTACCTGAAGGTGATAGGTGAAGTTGTGATCTGGTCTTCCATGACTATCTGCCTTGATTCTAACAAAATATCACATCATCAATATTTGTACTCATTTTTACTAAAATAGGTTATATTTTATTATCTCAGAAGCATACTAGCTAATGGAACTCTGAAGTAACTTTCTTCTACTCTACAATCAAGCACTGAAATGTCTGGAAGGAAGTGAAACTATTAAATTCTGGTGGCATTCCCAGATGAAAGCGTCACAAATCCAAACACTGAGTGACTCAGTCCACCCACTGGTGTGGCTTTTATCTCTGGTCCTCAGCAGGTATCAGATCTGTATCCCAGCAAGTAGGTTGCAGACTGCCCGGCCTACAGGCCTTCTGCCTAGGCTTTCTTAAAACTGCAGACCCACTTTGATTTTGTTTGTTTTTTGCGGTACACGGGCCTCTCAACTGTTGTGGCCTCTCCCACTGCGGAGCACAGGCTCTGGATGTGCAGGCTCAGCGGTCATGGCTCACGGGTCCAGCCGCTCCACGGCACGTGGGATCTTCCCAGACTGGGGCACAAACCTGTGTCCCCTACATCGGCAGGCGGACTCTCAACCACTGCGCCACCAGGGAAGCCATGATTTTTATATCTTTTTATTGAACTGAAATCACCAATAGATGACAAAATGTCTATCTAACACTGGGCATTATTTCTGCCTGTAGCTCATCCTTTTATTTAGATTCAGCATCTTGGTTACTGATACATAGGTGAACACAAACTGGGATCTTGCTAGATTCCTTAAGACTTGTTTTAGTTCAGGCTGCATCAGCAGAATACCATGGACTGGGTGACTTACACAGCAAACATTAGTGGAAGTGCAGGAGTTCTGGAGTCTGGAAGGCTGAGATCAGGGTGCCAGCATGATTGGGTTCTTGGTGAAACTCCTCTTCCTAGTTTACAGATAGGCACCTTCTTGCTGTGTCCTCACATGATGGAGACTGAGAGCATTGGTCTCTTCAGTCTCTTATAAGGGTACCGATCCCATCATGGGGACTTCATTCTCATGACCTCCTCTAAACTTAATTACCTCCTAAAGCCTTCATCACATTCAAATATGATTGGGGATTAGGGCTTCAACATATGGATTTTGGGCAGACACAGACATTCATTCAATAACAGGACTTGATTATTGTTACTTGTTATTCTTCACTTCTCTGTTGTGAAGGAGCTGCCACTGTGCCTTGTTATTTTAATTATGCACATAAGCCCTGTACTATAAATATCTCCCATTCTATGGGTTGCCTTTTCACTCTATTAATGACATCATTCTGATTTTCCTTTGGTTCTTTGAATAGCTGGCTTCTGTAAATCTTGTGGGTCTCACCTCAGATATAAAGTCCTCAGCAAGATCTTCTTTAATCACATTCTTTAGAATTACATCAATGAAACATTTTAAGCAGAGGCACGTTGTGATCCGATTTACATTTTTAGAAGATCAATCATGCTGCTGTGTAGATGATAGATATGAGAGACCAGTTAACATGCTCTTGAGAAATTCCCGAGTACATCTTGGTTGCCCTCGGTTTAAGACGGTGGCAGCAGAGGGGAAAGTAGTAGATGAAGCCTGAGATATATTTAACAGTGAAATCTGGGATTTGGTGAATTGAATGTGAGAGACTGAGAGAGACAGTGGTAGCATGTTTGCCTCTCAGATTTCTGGCTTAAGTATTTGGGTGGATGAGTGCACCATTTAAAGCCAAATTCTTATCTTGCCCCTCCCTGTTCAACATTTTTCAATACTTCCCCAAACCCTTCAGGATAAAGTGTAAATATCTTAAATTAGTTTTCAAAATGTTTCAACAGTTACTTGTTCACATCTTATTCTCATCTCTGGTCACTCACCCACCAAGGTTCTTTCATTTATTCACTGCAAACGACTTGGTGTGCATATGCATTCTGGCCAGTTAGAAAACCTTGGTTTTCCTTACACTTCTTATGCTATTTCCCCCCATGCCTTTTCTTTTTGCCTGGACTATCCTTCATTCTTTGTTTAGCTAACTCTCTTTGAATTTAAAGGCCCAGATCAACTGTTCCCTCCTCTGGGAAGAAGATGTTTCCTGTATAGTTTAGGTAGTGGCATACATTGACATTCTACTCTATAATTGTAGGGTAATTACTGTTTTATTGGTTTGCTTTTCAATTAGCCTTCAAGTTTCATAAAGTCAGAAAATAGATTTGATTTGTACTTGTACCATTAGGACTTAGCATACAATAGGTGTTCAGTACACTATATAACTGAATAAATGACTAAATGGACAGATGAGTAAATTATTCTTGATTCGAAGGATAGAGAAAGATTTCATGGAATAATTGCCTTTGAATTAGACTCTTCACTCTTAAGCAGGGATAGGATTGAGACAGGCATAAATCCTGGCACAGATCAAGTACCAAGTATATGTGTCCTGAGTTCCTGAGTGAATAAATGGTAAGTGAGAAGGCAGGGATTCCGCGCAGACAGAAGAGTTGGGGTAGTAGTAACATGGTACTGGATGTGTTTGGCTAATTGTGAGGGGTCCACTTTCTTGGCTGACTCTCGGGGTGATTGAAGGGGATAGTGGAAACCCAGAGGGCCTCAAGTGGCAGGCGCAGCATTTTGGTTTGTGGTCTGTTAAGTGGAGGAGTTATGGCACTGTCGAAATTGCTGAAGTTGGGATTAACATATACACACTACCATGTATAAAATAGATAACCCACAAAGACCTATTGTATAGTATAGGGAACTCTACTCAATATATTTTTTGTTTGTTTTCTTATTTTATTAGAGTATAGTTGATGTACAATGTTGTGTTAGTTTCAGGTATACAGCAAAGTGATTCAGTTATACGTCTACATACATTCATTCTTCTTCAGATTCTTTTCTCATATAGGTTATCACAGAATATTGAGTAGAGTTCCCTGTGTTATACAGTAGGTCCTTGTTGGTTGTCTATCTTATATATAGTAGTTTGTAATACTCAATATTTTGTAATAACCTATAAGGGAAGAGAATCTGAAGAATATAGACATATATATGTATATATATATATATATATATATATATATATATATATATATATATATAACTGAATTACAGTGCTATACACCTGAATCTAACACAATATTGGAAATCAATTATACTTCATTAAAAATTTTTATTGAAAAATTAAAACATAAAAAAGGAATGATATTACCAACACCAATAAATAATTGCTGTTTTTTATAAGACTTCATTTTCCTACTTGATAAGATTTGATGATAACAGAATACTAGAACAGTCATAGAAGCAAATGTTTACAGAGACAGGTTGGTGTATTCTCATTTGGCACCCTATGGAAGAAAATACTTAATGCCTTCTTTGTTCCTAAAGGGACACCTTACATTCTAAGTCAACTATTGAATTTAATATGTTAGAGGAGAAGAAGGAAAAGACAGAGAGGTGTAGTATGTGTAATCACTGGTCAGAATGAAGTGCTGGGGCTTCAGCTAGTTTGAAAATTGATTTGCCGTGCTAACATGATTGCTGGCATTTTAAATTCTGTCCAGAGCATTGGAAAGCAGAATCATTGTACTTAACATAATAGATTGCCTCTAAGGGGTCTCTTAAATAATTCTAATAATCCTATATAACAGGTATATTTAATTCGTTTGCTGTCTTTATTGTTAAAATATTTGATTATTTGTGTTATACATCCTTGTATTTCAGATTATGCGATCTGGTGCTTTGAAGTCATTACTGGAAACCTGGCTCTAACTGAGCTGGCCGTATCCAGGAAGATGATCTAAATCCATCTTATTGTCGCTCTCTTCGAAGGGCTTGATTCTCCTATTCTGTGCCATTTGTAAATGACAGGCTCTCTTGCCTCCTCTTCTTTCCAAACTCATGTCCCATGACCTGCAAGAAACGTTTTGTTATTATTATTTGCAAGGAGAATGTTCAAGCTTCTACTTAGGAGACCTCGAACAAAAGAATAGAAAGCCTGAAGTGGTCTCAAATTCCTTCTGGGCACCAAGGCCTCCAGCCCATCATAGGTGCCCAATGATACTCTTTGCCTTTATGTGACAAACGAGGACCTCACTCCAGGGTGGGGGCAGAACATTATACTTATTACAGAATTTAGTTCTATACCTCACTAAAAAAATAAGCAAGACAAAACAGTATTCAATTATTTTTGCTTTCTATTGGGACTATAGATTTTCCTTTTTAAGTGGATTCGAATATTCCTGACTTCAGAATCTGAGCCTATTATGCACTTTGTAATCTATTTATAATACCTAACATAGTGTTCTATTCTGAAATAAATGAATTCCTAAAGGAATAAATAACTTCCTAAGGGAATATTACTTCCCTTAATTCACTCAGATTTTGCTCTTATCCAAATTATTTGTCACTAGACCCTGACTATAAAAAAAATCAGTGCTTAAAAAGCTTTACTAATTATAATACTGCATCATTTAAAGTCTTTTTTTTTTTTTTTTTTTGTGGTACGCGGGCCTCTCACTGTTGGGGCCTCTCCCGTTGCGGAGCACAGGCTGCGGACGCGCAGGCTCAGCGGCCATGGCTCACGGGCCCAGCCGCTCCGCGGCACGTGGGATCCTCCCGGACCGGGGCACGAACCCGTGTCCCCTGCATCGGCAGGCGGACTCCCAACCACTGCGCCACCAGGGAAGCCCTAAAGTCTATGTTAACTTCCCATACAGACAGCCTCATTAAGCACAATTATGTCCGTGGGTTTATCTCTATAGAACAGGCAGAGACATTAATGCTACAATAAAGCACAATGAAAAAGTGGGTTTTTTATTTTTTTGACATAAGTTTTGTTGAGTTATATTAGGCAGAGCTTGAAGAGATGAACTGAAATAAGAGTAAGCAATTTCGAGGCATTTTGACTGCAATTGTTGGACAACTGAGTGGAGAGAAAACACTGGAATGCCTTATTACCATTCTCTCTCAACAGCCTAGTTGGACCCCAGGGAATATTTTTTCGGGGGGAGGGTGATTTAAAGGCAGTGACGAATGAGCAGGCTAGCTGGGATCAGATTGAGTAGGGCCAGTAAGCTTGGTACTAACTTGGGGGAATTGAGTGGTGACGATGAGGCTGAAAATGTAGGAAAGCATTTCTCCAAACACACCTGGCCATTGGTCCCAAAGAAAAATCAAGAGACTTTAAAAAAATTGCGGGTTACTAAACATTTCTTAGGAACTAGCCATGTCTGGAGGCTCGTTACACCCGTCTAAGCCCATCAGTTATTATATATGTCATCTAAGCTATTCATTAACACAGGAAAAATGCAATGGTAAGTGTTTAGAAAAATGCACAGATGTCACATGAAGATGTATGTTCTTCCCAACCAGAGATTATATTATTTAAGATACGTTAGAACTATCTACAAGCTATTTTAATGAGATGGCTTTCTGAATGAAACAAGTTCAGTAAATCACTCAGCTTTTCTTCAGTCTTTTCCTCCTGCTTGTAAAATTTTAACCACGGTGGAGGGAGAAAATCTCTGGTCCAAAAAACAACACATTTCTTATCCACAGGTACAGGTAAATGGAAACTACAGCTCTTCAATGACAGCATTAGTCATTGTGATTTTTAAAAATTTGTTACAGAGTCAAATAACGTGGTAAGCGTCATAAAATGCTTCAGCGTATTCCTGTGCTTGTGCATTTGCTCTAAGGACACAAAGAGGCAAATCTTAAAGCAATGTGTTCTGGTCAAGAAACAGCTGGCAATGGCAGCAACCTGATATGGAGCCGTCAAGAACTGAAGGTTTTTTTTTTTTATTTTTTTGCGGTACGTGGGCCTCTCACTGCTGTGGCCTCTCCCGTTGCGGAGCACAGGCTCCGGACGCGCAGGCTCAGCGGCCATGGCTCACGGATCCAGCCACTCCGCGGCACGTGGGATCTTCCCGGCCCGGGGCACGAACACGCGTACCCTGCAGCGTCAGGCGGACTCTCAATCACTGCGCCACCAGGGAAGCCCTGAAGATTTATTTTGAATGAGAGGTGTTGTCCACCTGTGAGACTGAGTGATGGCAGCCGAGAATAAGTGCAAACAGAATCAATAGTGAGTCCAGGTATGAAGTTATTGGGAATCTATCTTGTGTTCCATCTTTTTCTGCTGCCGTGTTCACACTACATCCACAGACTGCAATTCTGTCTGTGGAGGAGGAAGAAAGTTCTTCAGTTTATTCTTATTCTTAATGACAACTTCTGAGCTGTCATGATTTGGAATTATAATGATAAAAATGGCTCTTTCAGATAAAAGAAGCAATATATTCCAAAGTCGAATTATGTATTGGACAAGTAAGAATGCGTCATCATTAGTCTTTAATATGCTTTGCCTCTACAGTTTGCCATCAGTTTTTATATTAGTTGTTCTCCCTTTTCTGTAGTTGTATGGCTTTGAGCCAAGTCATTTCATCCTTCCTGGTCCCTACCAAGGTTACAATTTTATTGCTATAGACCATAGGAACTGCTCAATTAATTATTTGTTGTTGAACAACCTAAAATTGCAACATTTTCTATTTGGACGCCACTTTAAGAATTTGCGTAGGGAGGGTGGGAGAGAGGGAGACACAAGAGGGAAGAGATATGGGAACATATGTATATGTATAACTGATTCACTTTGTTATAAAGCAGAAACTAACACACCATTGTAAAGCAATTATACTCCAATAAAGATGTAAAAAAAAAAAGAATTTGCAAATACTTTAGCATACATTATTTAATTAAACTTCACCGTGACACAAAGATAATATTGTCAAAAATATGTGTTGTTTTTTGCAGTACGCGGGCCTCTCACTGCTGTGGCCTCTCCCGCTGCGGAGCACAGGCTCCGGACGCGCAGGCTCAGCGGCCATGGCTCACGGGCCCAGCCGCCCCGCGGCACGTGGGATCTTCCCGGACCGGGGCACGAACCCGTGTCCCCTGCATCGGCAGGCGGACTCTCAACCACTGCGCCACCAGGGAAGCCCAAAAATATGTGTTTTTTAAGCCTCATTATTTTATAGTCATACTCCATGTATCATACACACATATCACAGACACAGAGAAAGACAGACACATACCTATGGAAGCAATATTCCCCAAACTTATGCTTTGTTTTAGGATTTCCTTATCAATAAAGTTAAAAAGAAATAGAAACCCTCCTCCTAGTTATATTACAAAAAAGACCATTTAATGATTCAGAAATCTTTCCCCTTTCCTTTTTTTGGGGGATTCCTGTAATTATGTAAGGCACTGATTGGGCCAGTTACCACATGGAATATGAATATGAATAAGATGAAATTCTTCACTTCAATGAGATTAAAAGTCATTTGCTTTCTTCACCCAATCCTTCCCAACCAGCACTCTCACTAGACAATTTCAGTTGAAAAAAAGGCACTTATTTTAGAACCTGGGGAGGCAAGCTGGAGCCTGGGCAGACTTTACACTTGTTGGAACTGTTCTGACAGTGCTTAGATGTACAACACTCTTCTTCATCTGGTTGCCTTTATAATGCAAAGGGTAGAGGCAAATGATTCAGAGCACAATCAGTGGGTCCAGTATTGAAATACTCCTCTTAATGACAATACCAGCTTCCTTTATTTGTTCATGGATCACTTGACAAATGAGAAAGAACAGCAGGCCTTCAAGGACCTAGAGAGCTGGCTCCGGATTCATTACCAAGGGAGGGTGTTAAAATGCATAGAAATGTTAAATCTCTACGAAAAAAAATCAATGAATGACACATCTAGTTGCAGTTCATTTGACCTTGATTTAAAAATCACTTGCAATCTTAGAAAAGAATGGTTCTGAAGTATAAAAAGTATTTGAGTTTCACCTGCTGAATGTTAATGCATTTGAAATACCGGAGGGGAAGCTGTCAAAAGGAAGAAGAATATCTGTATCACCACCCACACTCTCTCAAACAAAAATTATAATGTAGTTGTACGGAAGTACATTCTGTGTAACACGGATTTTGTTAAAATGTGTGTGTGTGATCCTATAGGCTTAAAAAGCGTCAGGTCTGACCATGAGACAAAATAATAATACCACTAGTTGGTATTCATACAGCATTTTTCTATTGAGGACCCTAAAGCGTTTTATGGGCATAACTCCATCTTCTTGTGTTGTTATTTGGAATCTTAGCCAGAATGCTTTAGCATATCTAGCAAGCTGGAAAATGGTCAAGCCTCCCTGTAGATGAAGTTTTTAGGGATTTAATTTCTTGTTGCAAACCTGGGAGACAAGAGGGTAATGATCGCTAAACCTAGGCAACTCACGCACCTGGGTGATGTCTCCGTGGAGTGTTGCTACACATGGTATGTAGGACATCATTTAAGCCCCAGCCCCAGCAATGCTACGCTCCATTTAATACTCTGCCAAGTAACAAATTAAAAGGCACAACTTTAACTCAATCACTTTTTTGAAAGGTCTTTACCTCAAACTGTCTTTCCTGAGAAGTGAGGATTTATTCCAAAAATGAAAATCTGACGAAGAGGCTATATAAGACTTTCTAGTGTTACAGAAACAGTCTATAAAATTATTTTTCTAGTTAAAGCATTTATATTTCACATCAAGATTGTTATTTTAAGGTTAAGATTTTTATTAAGGTTAAGATATTTATTAAAGAACCACTGGGTCCTTATGATATGAGGATTTATCCAAGATAAAGCATATCGTTGCCATGGAGATCAGTAAATAGTCTTGATCTGGAATACTAGTTCCCACTGCCAAGACATGGGTAGAAGAAGGTGGTTCCCACAGACTCTGTTTTCTCTAGACTAAAAATACAGTATGATTTCTATTAAAGGTCAATTAAAAAAATTTCTTGGTGGTAGCCTAAAGGAAACATACCCTATCATTTTCAGAACAATTAAGCAGTGAGCTCACGATCCACTATTTTGAGATTATATTTGTAGGCAATATTAATTATGCTCACACTATCTCATGTCAAAGGTGGTGTAGCAACTGCAGCTTTTTTTAGTGCTGTTTCATATGGTCTTAAAAAAATAAATAGTTTATAGAGATACATACATTACAGACATAAATTACTTCCTTTTAAGGTTGCCAGTATAAGCTTAGCACATTGAAGTTAACTTTAAAAAGTTGGGTTGGTTTGCAAAATATTGCTCCAGATGGTTGTGATGAACATGAATTCTATCAAGATTGTTTTTATGCCCCCTAGTCAAGAAAGCGAAAGCCTTGCAATTTTTCCTTAAGTTTATTATTAAATAATATGTCAACATAAATTTAATTAACATATATATATATTATATATGAGGCTATAGAATTTGCAAAGTGATTTTACCACGAATCATTTTGCCTGATGTACTTCACATTACGGTACATGGGCCTTTCACTGTTGTGGTCTCTCCCGTTGCGGAGCAGAGGCTCCGGCCGCGCAGGCTCAGCGGCCATGGCTCACGGGCCAAACCACTCCGCGGCACGCGGGGTCCTCTCAGTCCGGGGTATGAACCTGTGTCCCCCAGCATCGGCAGGCGGACTCTCAACCACTGCGCCACCAGGGAAGCCTAAGAGTAGGTTCTTTATACAGAGTATTTGTTCGGCTGTTTCCAGTTGGTTTTTTTTTTGCGGTACGCGGGCCTCCCACTGCTGTGGCCCCTCCCGCCGTGGAGCACAGGCACTGGACGCGCAGGCTCAGCGGCCATGGCTCACGGGCCCAGCTGCTCCGCGGCACGTGGGGTCCTCTCAGTCCGGGGTACGAACTCGTGTCCCCCAGCATCGGCAGGCGGACTCTCAACCACTGCGCCACCAGGGAAACCCAAGGGTAGGTTCTTTATACAGAGTATTTGTTCGGCTGTTTCCAGTTTTCTTTTTTTTGTGATACGCGGGCCTCTCACTGCTGTGGCCCCTCCCGCCGTGGAGCACAGGCTCCGGACGCGCAGGCTCAGCGGCCATGGCTCACGGGCCCAGCCGCTCCGCGGCATGTGGGATCTCCCCGGACCAGGGCACGAACCCGCGTCCCCTGCATCGGCAGGCGGACTCTCAACCACTGCGCCACCGGGGAAGCCCATGTTTCCAGTTTTAAATGAGTGTAATTCATCAAGGGATCAACGCTTACTAAAGAACTAAAGTATATGCATATTGATGGACTCTGCTTGTAGTTCTAAAGCACGTGCTTTCCTCTGCTGAAACATCACTTTTATTATGCAGGCTCATCCCTCCCTGAACATCATTTATAAAATCTGTAACTCGACTTGATAAGGAACTCATTTTTCTCACCTGCCCCCCAGGAGAGACGTCTGCTGGTTCCTGCTAGCCAGGTCCCCAGAGTTAAATGTTTCATGTCTCTATCGGCTTCCTTATCATCTTACCCTTCATTCCTACGAGCCACCTCCATGACTTTCCACAATTTTAATTCTCTCCTTAAATTATAGAGTTCGCTTCTTATGTTTGCAACCAGAGAATCCTGCTTGCTACAGAAGAGTAAAAAGAAAGTGTTTTAATTAGTGCTTTCTCCCCATTTGAGCAGTACTGTAAAATAACCCAATATTTTTGTCATCAGGCATTATTTATTACAGCAATATTATACTTTTCTTAAATTCCTAACATTCATTTACTGAGATATTGTAACTTTCTTGCCTCTCACAATGTTTTTCCTTCCCTGTTTTAGGGGGAGGGGCCCCAAATGAAATGTACCTGTTTACCAAAGCGCCCTAAAATCTTTATTGTTCGGAGTTGTGGCTCCCAAACTGTATTAGACTCAGCTGGGTTTCAGACTCACTCATTTGGACAGTGCACCACTTAAGAGTCTCATTTAGGAGACAGTGCACCACTTAAGAGTCTCATTTAGGAGACAGAGAAGCTGAAGTTTTGGTTGCCTAGGTAATTCTCTAGGTCAAGGACAAAATTGTGTCTCCTTTTCACCAGTCTAAGAATCTGTTTGCTCTGCTAATTGAACTACTCCAATCACATCAGTACTGTCCCTGACCCGCAGTGAGGCAGGTAAGAAATCCGTTCCGCAGTGGCAGGTGAGCCTCCTGCATGCCACCCACAAGTCTTAGCATAACAGACACTACTTGGCAAAGGTAAGCGTACCAAAGTGAAAGCCATGTTCTTGGTGAGTTCATTTATTCCTCCCAGAGCATTAGTATTTCCCCCTCAAAGATCATCATTACGTGACTGTGAAGAGATGCTTTCCAAACTCTGGAAATCACGAGGAGTAAAGACTAGTGGGAGAAGTGTGACAGTGGGTGGCTCTCACCCCCACTGCCCCTAGCGGTTAAAGCTCAGTTGATGTCTTGTCTTCCCCAATTTTGTATATTTACAAAAAACCCAGTTCCCGGGAAGCCTATGTTCAGTTCAGGGACAGAAGATAAACGCAAGCATCATCATATCCACTCTTTATCCCTTCTCCTTCTTAACATGTTAAAGGAGGAATGATGAGAACTTACAGAAAACAGTTACGTTGAAAACTTATTCTCTCGAATCCAGTCTGCTTCCCCTCCTGTGTCCCTATGTCAGCCATGATCACAACCATTTGCGCAATGACCCAGGTTGGGAACCAAGCTTTCCAGCTGGTTTCGGTGCCTCCTATCTCCTCTCTACATTGCATCCAATATGATACATATTTTTTCGATGGACACTTAGGTTGCTTCCATGACCTGGCTATTGTAAATTGTGCTGCCATGAACATTGGGGTGCATGTATCTTTTTGAATTAGAGTTTTCATATCTTCCAGATATATGCCCAGGAGTGGGATTTCTGGTTCATATGGCAACTCTATGTTTAGTTTTTTGAAGAACCTCCATACGGTTCTCCATAATGGCTGCACCAATCTACATTCCCACCAACAGTGTAGGACGGTTCCCTTTTCTCCACACCTTCTCCAGCGTTTATTATTTGTAGACTTTTTGATGATGGCCATTCTGACTGGTGATACCTCACTGTAGTTTTGATTTGCATTTCTCTAATAATTAGTGATGTTAAGCATATTTTCATGTGGCTGTTGGCCATCTGTATGTCTTCTTTGGAGAAATGTCTATTTAGGTCTTCTGCCCATTTTCTGATTTTTTTTTTGACACTGAGCTGTATAAATTGTTCGTATATTTTGGAAATTAAGCCCTTGTCAGTTGCATCGTTTGCAAATATTTTCTCCCATTCCATAGGTTGTCTTTTCATTTTGTTTATGGTTTCCTTTTCTGTGCAAAAGCTTTTAGGTTTAATTAGGTCCCATTTATTTATTTTTGTTTTTATTTCCATTACTCTAGGAGACAGATCCAAAAAAATATTGCTGCAGTTTATGTCAAAGTGTGTCCTGCCTATGTTTTCATCTAGGAGTTTTATAGTATCTGGTCTTACATTTAGGTCTTTAATCCATTTTGAGTTTATTTTTGTGTATGGTGTTAGAGAATGTTCTAATTTCATTCTTTTACATGTAGCTGTCCAGTTTTCCCAGCACCACTTATTGAAGAGGCTGTCTTTTCTCCTTTGTACAATATGATCTTTACTAAGCTTGGATCTGATTTTATCACCCTGCTGATTTAAATCTTTCTGTGGCTTCTCAGCACTTTGTGGTTACTCTCAAATTCCCCAGCTTGCTATACAAGTTCCTTCCTGATTTGACACCTGCCTGCTTCTTTCAATTCATCTTGCAACCCTGTCTCCCAAGCACCTTTCGCTCCGGTCGGTCGTATTAAACTATTTGCCTCTGTCCACAAGGATTTCACACAGATAGATGTCATTCGCTCTACTTAAAAACCTTCTTGATATTTTTTTTGCTACCCATTAGATACTCATTCTTCAAAACCAAGTTTTTGAAAAGGAACCCTTCTGATCTCTTAATGATAAAGACATGTTTTCCTCTGTGTCTCCAAATCACCCTCAGCAGCCATTTTAGCACCTGTCACATGAGATTACTTTGCTGCTTTACAGCTCTGTCTTCCACTAGACGTAAAACTCTAGAAGGGGAAAGAGTGTTTCCCTTTGTCTTTAATGTGCCCCAGCACCTAGTCATGTGCATGGAACGTAGAAAGCGATCACATTTGCTTTTGGAATTAAAGAAGAACTTTGAATGAGTCAATAAAACAAGTAGGTAGATGATGTAGACAAACATCTGAAGTCAGCCGGGAAGGCAGACTTGCAAAGCACACGTTCCCACAAACAATTCCTCGTGGCTAACTACCTCCTTGTGCAATCTCACCTCCAGTCTTTCCATCTTGCTGAAACCTGGTTTTTCAGGCCCAGCCCGCCCGCTCTCCCTAAGACTCTAGGTGAGACTCTTTTCCCTCCGTCATAAGCATCTATTGGGTATCATGTACTCTTGTTTAACCAAGCTATTTCATTTCCCTGAACCAATTAGCTCCACATTTTCACCTCTTCTGATATGTTTTTCTCAATTAATAGAAAAAGAAGTAAATTCCCATGAGTATTCCTATATCTAAACATGGAACTTATCAACCACTTTAACCTGAACCCTGGGCAGCTGCATTGCTTTGTTAGGCTACAGTATATAGAGGAAAGGATGAGAGCTGCATATCATATCCAGAGACCAGAGTGTGAACCTCAGTCTTCTCATTTTTATCTGCGTCACGTACGTAGAGTGTGTTACCTTTCTCTTTAAGCCTCAGGCTCTTGCAGCAAAGTTGGGGATTACAGTATCTTCCATAAGCAGTTTTGTAGTATTAAAGGATGAGATCTGCAAGGCCTTTCATCCTGGCCTAACACATAGTAGTTTCTCTGTAGATCAATAGTAATTATGTATGTTAATATGAAGAATCTTTCCGTTGGTATCTGATATACTGAATTTCATTTCGTTTCACCCTCCTAGGTCATTAAATATTTTAAATCAAATTAAGTAGAGTCTGTGAGACAAGAGGATCTGAGTCCTAAATAGTAAAAAGATTTTATTTCAGTTATAGTAACATTACATACATTGATGTGTGAATATTGAGGTTACTTGATTTCTTGATTGGAAAGTTTTTTATCATTACCCTTCAAATGTAGATGTGGACATAAATGTGAAAGACAGCAAAAGATCCAGGTCTGAGTGTTTTCCTGTACTGTCCTTCCCTTTGCCCATTTACTTCATCCTTTCTTGCCATTATTTCCATGGTTCTGTAATCTCCTGTTTGAGTACTCAGTGTTCTTATTTTTGCTCATATCTGGCCCAGTTCATTATTTAGAGGGCTTTATTTAACTCACTTCTCTGGCTTACTAAATTCAATCTCCCACGGTTTTCTTAGACTTGTGTAAACCTTTTCTTCCTGTGCTGATGATTCTCCATTTGCCTCCTTAGATCCATTCTTTCCTTTCTATATCCTGCTCCGTAGGCTGGGAGATCAACCTCAAGAATAGAATCACCTGGATTTTTTTCCCTCTGGCTTTCCAGTGGGCTCAGTCAACGACAGGCACTGGAAATGATCCTGAAGCCTGGGAGAAGGGGTAGCTTGATGTATTAGATTCCTCCTGCCACATCAGCTCACTCGTTGACTGGCCAGAGTCCTGGCAGGGGCTGCCCTTGTTCTGGCCACAACTTCTGTTGGACAGACCCACCTCCATAGCTCCATCTCTATGAGGCTTCGTTAACACTTTTTGTTTCCCTTATTATTTTATGTGTAGGTGTGAAAGAGCCTTCCTGAAATCAGAGTTCCTGGGCAACTCATGTATTCTTTTTGGTTCCTGAACCCTGCTCCAACATCTATAAAAATCCCTTCATGAAATGCTTTGCAGTTAAATCTTTCCTGCTGGGATCTGATTCAATTTCAGTATATCATCGGTGCCAGGAAAAAGATATCTGCTTGCTGGGATTTGGCTCCAAGGGCTCACAGTGGGTGAGATTACTTGTTGAGTGATGAGATTGAGGTCTATGGAAGTTAAATTACTTGCCCAAGATCACATGGCTGGTCAATGCATAGTCAGTTCTTTCAAATATTTATTGAAACCTAGAATCAGTCAGGCAGTGGAGGTAAAGATAAAACATAGCCCCTGCCCTTAATGACTTGCACTTTAGTATAGGAGAGAGATATATAACCCAATATTTAAAGTATAGCAAGAATAAATGCCCAGTGCTAAGATAACTGGAGTAGGAAAACCCAGCTTCATCTAGGCTTTGCAGTTGAAACCAAGAGATGAGATGGGGGAAAAACGATGGTTATTTGAGTAGCATGTAAAGCATGCCTTCAACCTGTCTTCTCTCACCATTTTTCTTGCTGCAGCTCTGGTGATTAGAGCCCAGTCCAAGCCCCGTTTTTTTTCTCCTGGAGCACGGTAACAGTCTTCTGTAAAGTAGTGTATAATCCCTACTGCCCGTCCTTACGTTGTGGTCCATTCCTTACACTGTGGTCAGCATAAGTTTTCAAAATGCAAATCTGAGACAATTCTCTGCTTAAAAGCGTGCAATAACTCTCAATTTTCCTTAGGATAAAGAAAAGGTATGACTAATAAGGGCTTACATTGACTGGTTTCTGCCCCTGCCGCTGACTTTGTTTCTGACTACCCATCTCTTTTTGTTTTTTTTTAATAAATTTATTTATAAATTTATTTTTGGCTGTGTTGGGTCTTCGTTGCTTCGTGCTGGGTTTCTCTATTTGCGGTGAGCAGAGGCTACTCTTCGTTGTGGTGTGTGGGCTTCTCATGGCGGTAGCTTCTCTTGTTGCAGAGCACCGGCTCTAGGCTGCAGGCTTCAGTAGTTGCCGCACGTGGTCTCAGTAGTTGTGGCTCGCGGGCTCTAGAGTGCAGACTCAGTAGTTGTAGCGCACAGGGCTTAGTTGCTCTGTGGCATGTGGGATCTTCTTAGACCAGGGATCAAACCCGTGTCCCATGCATTGGCAGGTGGATTCTCTACCACTGCACCACCAGGGAAGCCCCTCTTTCAGTTTTAACCTGTCCAGCCTTCTTTTAGTTCCTTGAAAATATTATTTTCCTCCATCACACGACTTTTGCACATTCTGTTCCCTGTCTTTAAAGGCTCCTCTGAACTTCCTGCTATTTATCTGGTAATTTCGATCCAAACTTCAAACATTAGCTGGAAAATCACTTCCTTGAGGAGAACACCTCGGAAAATTCCCAGGCCACACGAGGCCCCCATTATCTGCTTTCCTAACACCATACAAGTTACTTTTCGCAGCATTTATCCCCATTCTAATGAAATTAAATGCAGTCAGTTTTATATTTTTCACTCCTTGAGAGTGGGTATGATTTCCATTTCTTCACCACCTTATCCCCCCGCATTAGATCAAATGCTATAATGATGGTAAAACCTCAGTAATTTTTGAATGACTGTGTGAATGATTATGAAGAAAACCTGGACTCTGAGAAAGTGTTGTACATTAGGGAAATGTGCATGTAATTGGAGTGATGAAACATGAGGCTGGAGAAGACTACAAAAGCCAAATCTTGAAGGGCCTTAAATGCATAATAAGTTTGGACTTACTGTTAAGTGTGAAAAGTGGCCACTTTTTTTTTTTCTTTTTTTTTAAGCTTGGAATCTTTCAGGTTTGTTGACTGGCTGAAGAAGGGATTGTCATAGAGAGAAGCCGGAGTCAAGCAGACTAATTAAGGGGCAAATGCATTCATCTGGCAGAGGAAAATTAAGCGCAGTTATTTTTCAAATTTGCTGCATATCTTAATCACCTGGACAGCTAATAAATCCCACAGAGGCCCAGGCTCCTTGAAGTGGGGTAGGGCATAGGCCTTTGCTTTATACATTTCCCCAGGGGATTCTGATACCCATACATTTCTTTTTTTCCAGTCGATTAGTTTACTGTTCCTTTTCCTTATAAGGATGGAAAAAGTTACACAAATGTCAGTAAGCATTTTGGACTTCCCAGGGCTCTCTTCCTTCCTTTTGTTTCTGGTACTGTATTGTTGGTCATCATTGGTCATATGTTTTCAGCAGCTGGGGATCAAGTGTTGATTTTCTCTCCCAAAATAATTTAGCCTTTTCAAAGAAGTTTTCTGTTGTAGCCTTTCTGATTAGCCTTGTCCCTATTTCTTCTTAGAAGCCCTTGATTTCTCCATAAAGAAAACTTAAACGTGTCATCAAACATGTATCCTTACAAAAAGTAGACTCAATATTTTGCAAAAGAGCTTCTAGCAAGCTTAGTGAAGGTATGTGTTACCTTTCTCTGATTCTTTTACCCTACTGTATCACTGTCTTCTCTAATTCCTTTATCCCAGGCTAATCTCTGACCTCAGCCTGTCTTCACTGAGTGTCTCACTCTGCCACCTTGGGTTTTCTACTCCCACAGAGCCGTGTCTGCGGTGCTGGTGCTTTGAGAGTCCAGGTACCTCATGGAGAGGGGTAGAGAGGGAAGGGGCATAAACATATCCATTTGCATTGTCAAAAAAAAAAATGCCCTCCTAAATAGGGCCTCCTATGTGCTCACTATACCACTTTGTGGTCTGGCTGGGGCAGGAACTACCATCTCCATGGTAAAGACACCAGGACTCATAAGGGTTAAATGACTGCATAAGGTCATGCAGTTTGGGAGCATTCCACGTTAGTTTTTGTCTGTATCTTCTGAATGCAGCTTCAGGATTCTTTCCACTACTTCATGCCTACATCTCTATTTTGGGAATACTATCAGTAGTGCTTGAACGTGTCTTTGGGAAATCCCGTCATTCACTTAAGCACTTTGTGAGGTGCTTTGATTATGAAAAAAAAAAAAAAAAAGAATCTTAAAGCTTTGCTATGATGACAACTAAGAATGTTGACAGCCTATTAAAATAAGACATAAGGATTTAGGAAGATATGTATAATCACACTGTATGTCCTCAAAAGCACAGTGATTAATACCGCTGGAAGTTTCCCCCATAGAAGACATGAGGAGAATAGTAGCGGGAGACAGTTCCTTCTGTTTCTGGCATAGGCAAGTTTTCTTCCACAAATGCAGGATAAAAGGATGATATTGTCACTGATTTTCATTCCATACAAACAGCATAGTACCGACTGTGGAGTACAAGATACTCAGATGCCTTTGAGAAGAGCAATAAAAGAGGTATGATATTGGACTTTGGATCAACGACCGAATGACATTGGATTCAGGCTGACTTGAGCTCCTTGTAGGGCTGTGGCTAAAATTAAATGAAATAAGAAAAAAAAAGTTATTACACAGTGCCTTGAACGTGTGTTAAAAACAATTTAGTAAATTGCTTTATGCTGTCAGATAAATGAGATTGTTGACCTGAAACATACCGCCATATATTTCTCCAGCAGAGATGGGTTTATTTGGGATCAGCAGAGAATTGCGGTGTGGGGTCTGCACCTATGGCAGTCCCCTCAGGGCAAGGGAAGGAGAACACTTTTATAGAGAGGAAAAGGACGTTGGGTGGGCTCTGGTAAACAAGGGGTCCATGGCTTTTCATTGACAGAGTCCTTGCCAGGAAAGGAGAGAAGTCTTCTTCCTGTTGGGATCTGCTATCATCACAGGGTGTGAGAGCTCTCCCTCTGGTCTCACAACTCTACTCAATTGAGGTTTATTAATGTTTTATATTTCCCCCTTTTGATCAAGATTTTTTCTTTGACGCTGTCTCTAATCAAGAGTCAGGTTTTTCTAGTTTCAGCATCTTTTTGTCTCTCAATGTCAAGAAGGGCATTTCCCGGGTGTAGTGCCTCAGAAAGCGCACAAACTGGAAACCTGTTAAAGTCACAATCTAGTAACAAAGAGGGAGAACTTTAAGGCACTTTTTATCTAATGTCCATATGTTATCAAGATCAGAAGACATTGGAGATCATCTGAAGCATTATGTCATCTTCAAACGTTTGGTGACAAACTTCCAACAGGCCTGTGTCTGAATATTTTTCCAAATCTGTTTCAGTTTCAGGAAAATTGTGTGTTCAAGTCACTAGATGATGTGCAGGCCCAGTCAGGGTTTGGTGCTTTCTTTAAGTGTGTCACGTGAATCCAAGAGTTTATTCCTTGGAATTTGGCAACAAAAGGCTTGGTTAGCAATACTTGATAGGAGCCTTTTCAGTGAGGTTACAGAGAGTTCTTCTGGAGGTATCTTTTCCAATGGATGACATTCCTATTTGTAAGGTCGGATCTTAACAAACGGCACCGCGAAACAGAGGAAAGCTTCAAGTGAGCTTTATTAGGGAGCGCTCCGGGCGAGGTTCACTGGTCCGAGAGAAAGGGGCCAGAGAAGTCGCACCTGGGTGAGGGTTGGGCAAGATTTTATAGGGGAAGAAGGGCAAGGGGTGTGGTGAATCTGCGAGGGCGCAGGGTATTCCTTATTTGGTGGTCTCTTCGGTATCGTGGCAATATCTGGTGCTGGTTGCATCAGTCTTGGGACCATTAGTCCTGCCCCTCGAAAGGCGGGAAGGCTGCGCCCGGTGGAAAGTCCCCAGGTCAGTTTCTGGAACTGGGTGGTCTGGAGAGTTTCGGTCTGATGCAACCTGTGAATCTGTGTTCCCCTGCCTCGGGCCAGTTGGCCTTACACTATTTAGTGATTTTCATCCAATGCTGGGCCTTGCCTTTGCTAACTAGCACATGAACTAGCTGATATAAATTTGAGAAGCCACATTGATAAGTTTGAAGGACTATATTAAATTCCTCAGAAAATCTGTGAGACTCCTGAAAACATTGGGAAGCCTCAAATTACAAATGGAAATAACCATTCTGCTCAGTTTTGGAAATTTTTGTGATATTGTAGTTCAACTTGGTTTTAAGGAAATTAAGTTTGAGGATTTCAAAAGTTCCCCATAATGGCCATTGATATGTTAAATTGCTTTAGGTCAGGCCCCTCCCTTTAGTTAAAAATGTGCATGAGGAAGGACCTTAGTTTTTAAACATAAGATCAGCTGGAGTCCTTGTAGGGAGGATGCCCTCAAAACACTTAGGGATCCCATTTCCTAGAGGACTTTCCTCTAGAAGAAAGAAAAATTTTCAAACAGCTTAGACAGCTTACAGCACAAATGGCTCAATTCAAACAGCTTGCAAGACAATTCCAACCAATTCAAAGGAAACAGTTTGGTCCCAGAGGAGCCAGGCCAAGGGCTTTTCAGCCTGTTTCCAGAAAATAGCTCTTCCAAAGGAATAGGCCTAAGGCTGTAAACCTGGTAGAGTTTCATTTGAAGCACCCCTTCCAAAGGAATTGGACCAAAGGCAATTTCAGCCAGCATCAGTTGAAAATTTGATCTCAGGATAAGATTAAATAAAAAAATGAGTATTTGCATACAGAACATGGCCTTAACCAGAAAGATGAAAATTTTATATAGATCCTGAATAAAGCCTGGAGAACTTCAAATGCAAAGAGGACAAAGACATACTTCAAACCCAGTGTTGGCAAGAAAAGCAGTGAATGACAGTAGGCTCAACTGTGGGTACCACACCTGTTTGCTCACCAGCCCCAGAACCATTGGGAGTCTTCTCTGGTCCCTCTACTGGCCACCGAAATGTTGACCTGAAACAAATAGACTGCAAGATATTTCCCCAGCAAAGACGGGTTTATCTGGGATCAGCAGAGAATTGCAGTTTGGGGTCTGCAACTATGGCAATCCCCCCATGGCAAAGGAAAGAGGACAGTTTTACAGAGAAGAAAAGGAAGTGGAGAGGGCTCTAGTAAACAGAGAGTCCATGGTCCTTCATTGGCTGAGTGCTTGTTGGGAAAGAAGAGGAGACTTCTTCTTGTTGGGCTTTGCTTTCATCACAGGGAGTGTGAGCTCCCCCTCATGGTCTCTCAATTCTATTTAATTGAGGTTTCTGTTTATTAATTTTTTACAAGATCAGAGCATTCAGAAAATGCTGCTGGATTGGGGGGAAATAAAAAAATAGTTCACAACAGTCAAAATTAGTTATTTTAACCAATAAATAAGCTGGCAACATATCTGAATACTTTTCTTTATAAATTTTCTTTTGTAAAAGTGATCCTAAGCCACAGATTGCATTTATAATCATCTAGGAGGCAAAACAAACAAACAAAATATACCCCAAATATCAAGGCTTACTTCAGACCAATTAAATCTGAATTTCTGGGGAGAGTCAAGATATATATATACACATATATATATATACACACATACATATATATATATATACAGATATATGTATGTATATATATAGATATTTAAGCTGCACAGGTGATTCTAACATGTGAGCACAGGTGAGAAACAGAGGTTGTAACATCAATGGTCTTGGGTAACTTAATCACAGAGACTTTCTTTCAATGACCATGATTTATGTGTGTCTGTTTCAGGGTCAATGATAAAGCCCATTGGTTTGTGCCCTCCTTTCTTCTCATGATGGTTCTATTCATAATCCTTCAGTTTCCTGAAGAGGATCTGGCAGACACATCAGCCTGCAGTGTCCCTTGAAATGTTAAGTGACGTGTAAAACTAATTTGAGAGCTGGTCCAGAGCTGAAGCCTTGCAGCTGGAGGAAAGATACAAATGCAGAGGCTTCTTAGTGCTTGATTACAAGCTGCTGTGACTGTTTCTTTCTTTTCCTTATCTCCCTGGTTACTTTCCTTTCCCATTTTTCCATTACTTACCTATTAATTTGTGTTTCTCAGTTTCTTGTTCATTTTTCTTTATTTTTTCTTTCACTTTCTCTTCTCAGAGAAAGCATACTTGCTTGAGGATAAGAAAACTAAGCTGACATGTATCCACTGTAATGCCAGCAAGTTCTACCAGCTCCACTTTGATTTTTGATTCCGTAACAGTTTTAGAGTGGCTTAGATTTTTTTTTTGATTCCTAGATTAACACAGTACAACTTACCTTTTGTATTAATGGTATGTCCCAAGAATACTTATCAAATGTTAATTGGTTAAATTTTAATGGTTATCCAATGGTTTATGTGTTGGTGTACAATTGTTCAAAGTAATCTCTTCATATCATTTTTACTTCTGTAGAATCACTAGTAATGTCCTCATCTTCATTGCTCATTTGAGTAATATTTCTCCTTTTTCTTAGTTCATCTAGCTAAATATTTGTCAATTGGTCTTTTCAAAGAATCAACTTTTGATTTCAATAATTTCCTCCATTATTTTCTGTTCTCTACTTTGTTTATCTCCACTCTAACTTTCATTATATCCTTCCTTCTGCTAGCTTGGGGTTTAGTTTGTTCTTTTTTATATGGTTCCTTAAGTTGTAAAATTAAGTTGTTGATTTGAGATTTTTCTTGTTTTTATTTTTTTAATGTAAGCATTTATAGCTATAAATTTCCCCCTTAAGCACTGCTTTTGCTATGTTCTATAAGTTTTGGCAAATTGTGTTTTAATTTTCATCTATCTCTAAGTATTTCCTAATTCCACTTGTAAGTTTTTCTTTGATCCATTGGTTGTTTAATAATGTGTTGTTGAATTTCCAAAAAATTGTGCAATTTCCAGTTTTACCTCTCTTACTGATTTCTGTCTTCCAGTGTGGTCAGAAAAGATACTTTGTATGAAATCTATCTTTCATATCTATTGAGACCCTAATTTTTAATGTATTAGTCTCATAAATCATGTTGAAAA
This sequence comes from Aethalodelphis obliquidens, assembly GCF_003676395.1. NCBI lineage: Eukaryota > Metazoa > Chordata > Mammalia > Artiodactyla > Delphinidae > Aethalodelphis > Aethalodelphis obliquidens. Next base: position 11,173,698 of record NW_020837956.1, on the reverse strand, counting down.
CAAAAATGTAGTTACCAACTCCACTTGTTACAAACTCCACAGTCATTGCAATAATGCAAGCTATTATACTTGCCCTTATGTTGTCCTTTATTGCGATCTTTATTTTGCCTTATAGCTTTCAGTTACTATCTAGTATCCTGTCTTATCACCCTGCAAGTGCTCCCTTGAGCATTTCTTGCTAGGTGGGTCTAGTGGTAACAGACTCCCTCAGCTTTTCTTTATCTGGGAATATCTTAATATCTCCCTCACTTTTGAAGGATAATTTTGCCAGATATAGGATTCTTGGTTGACAGTTGTTTTCCTTCAGCATTTTGAATATATTGGCCCACTGTCTTGTGGCTTCCAAAGTTTCTGATCAGAAATACATTGATAATCTTATTGAAGATACATTGTATATGATGAATTGCCTCTCTCTTGTGTTTTTAAAATTCCCTTTGTCTTTGTCTTTCTGAAGTTTGATTATAATGTGTCTCAGTATGGACCTCTTTGAATTCATCTTTCTTGAAATTTGAAATTCAGGCATGGTATTTGAGAGAGAGTTGAAATAATGTGGATGTATGAGCTAAAGCAGAGTGTGGTTCAAATGGAAAGATAAGTTAGCCAAGGGCAGAACTCCAGACATTAGCCAGGTGTTATCTTTAGTGGACTCTCCACATTCAGAGTTTAGTAGGATTTCTGCAGGTTTAACTGAATGAATGATCTTCTGACTCATTCTCTATTAATCATACTTTACATCCCTTTCGAATCTCTGAGAAAAAATGAACCTAAATGAGAGTACAGTATGCTTTTTTATTTTTAAAAAGATTAATGTATTAGAACAGCAGTAATATGTTTCTTAATAATAATAAAAAATGCTTAATCATTTAAAAATATTCACCAGAAGAGAGGTACAATGATAGAGATTATATTCACAGTCCTATAAAGTAAGAACAATTCATAACCTCATATTGCAGGTGAAGTACATGAAGCTTAGAGAATTTAATAACTGGGGTTCAAATTCAGGTTCCAAAGCTCTAGATCCCACACTCTAAACCAGTGGTTTTAAAGCATTACTGATACCTAGATCCACGTTCAGAGATTTTGACTTAATTGCCTCAAATAGGGCTCAGGCATTGGTCTGAAAAGCTCCCCTGGCAATTCTGACTGCGGCCAGAGATACAACCCAGGGCTTTAAACCTTATCACTTCACTGCCTCCTTTTTGGAAGATGCCACTGCATTGCACTATCTCAATGACTCCCCCAGACTTCAACGTAGTTAGTGCCCCGTGGAGTTGTGTAGCGCGGCTCAGCGCAAACCCACTCTCTGAAAAAACCTTCACATCCGAGAGTTTTAATAAGTATAATTAATTGGAACTACTTTTACTTAAAGGCAATTGGAGTTGGGATAGTTTTTCTACCTCTTTTATGATTATGTGATAGTTTTTAAGAACTTAAGAGACCCTACATACTTGGCAGGAATTACTAGTATCAAAAGGAAAAGAATTACTACTATCGATTTGCTTATTTGAGTGATTATAATCAATTAGTAGAATCACAGATCCAGGAATAGGCACAAAATTTTTTGAAATGGAGAGCAATGCCGTGGTGTTACTATGCAGAGTGATGTTGTTGGGGCAAGGTAGGAATGACGTAGCCTTCAAAGGAGGACAGTTAGAACAAACTGTCATTCTCAATTCTTACAGATTTCTTACTCCTTTTGAAAATCTTTAGCTTCATTTACTCCTGTGAGGACTTCACAGAGCTCCTGACCAACTAGAAGTGGTCTAGGGATCTACTGGAAAACAGCAACGACAAAATCAAGGGAAAGGCAGGATGGAGGTAGGCTGAGAGTCTAGACGGAATAATCCTGTTGTAATCCTGGGAAGGTGTGATGTCATCCTCTGACACCATCCCAGACGTTCCTGAATGGAGACAGTGGGAACAGAACCAGAGCAATACAAACTTTAGCTCTTATGGAAAGAGAATGGGCACTGGAGACAGACAGTCCAGTCTAGCCTGATACTTCACTAGCTGTGTGACCTTGGGTAAAATAATTAACCTCTCTGAATTTCAATTTGCTCTTCTATAAAAGGAGGTGGTGATACTTCCCTCCCAGGCTTTATGTGAACTCCTAAATGTGAAAAGTACCCAGCTCAAGCCTCTTTACTGATTGCTCCTTCACATTGGCCTCAGGTGAAGCACAGTGGTAGCCAAAGCAGAAAGTGCGAGGGAATGGCAGCCATGGTGGTGCTGATTCAAAGAGAAGGTGAAAATGAGGTGCGCCGGACACGGAGCACAGTTGCGGGATTTGAAACCTCCGTTATGGCCACAGTCACACCCAATCAATTCCATTTATTTGCAAAAAAAAAGAACCACCAATAAATGTTGGAGAGGGTGTGGAGAAAAGGGAATGCTCTTGCACTGCTGGTGGGAATGTGAATTGGTACAGCCACTATGGAGAACAGTATGGAGGTTCCTTAAAAAACTACAAATAGAACTACCATATGACCCAGCAATCCCACTACTGGGCATATACCCTGAGAAAACCATAATTCAAAAAGAGTCATGTACCAAAATGTTCATTGCAGCTCTATTTACAATAGCCCGGAGATGGAAACAACCTAAGTGTCCATCATCGGATGAATGGATAAAGAAGATGTGGCACATATATACAATGGAATATTACTCAGCCATAAAAAGAAACGAAATTGAGATATTTGTAGTGAGGTGGATGGACCTAGAGTCTGTCATACAGAGTGAAGTAAGTCAGAAAGAGAAAAACAAATACCGTATGCTAACACATATATGTGGAATCTAAGGAAAAAAAAAAAAGGTCATGAAGACCCTAGGGGCAAGACAGGAATAAAGACACAGACCTACTAGAGAATGCACTTGAGGATATGGGGAGGGGGAAGGGTAAGCTGTGACAAAGCGAGAGAGTGGCATGGACATATATACACTACCAAACGTAAGGTAGATAGCTAGTGGGAAACAGCCGCATAGCACAGGGAGATCAGCTCGGTGCTTTGTGACCACCTGGAGGGGTGGGATAGGGAGGGTGGGAGGGAGACGCAAGAGGGAAGAGAGATGGGGATATATGTATATGTACAACTGATTCACTTTGTTATAAAGCAGAAACTAACACGCCATTGTAAAGCAATTATACTCCAATAAAGATGTAAAAAAAAAAAGAAAGAACCACCCCTGTAATGCTGCAGCCTCTTACCCTTCTGGGAGTGTTTCAGCTTGCCCTGCTTTTGGCAGGATCAGCTGGAAACTCTGTAGGGTCTCCTCAGAAAGAGCACAGGCTATAGTCATTTCATTTTCTAATGCTGCTGTCTGTTTTCATTTAATTAAGAAGGCTGACCTTTAGAGAGTTTATTTTTTTCTCTTCCCTTTGCTGAGCTTACTCATGATCCTAATGGAAGCTGAAAATCTGATGGTGAAGAGGGCCGAATTTTCACTGATAAGGCTTAACACATTGTTCCTCTCCTTACAAAGAAATGACACAGGCGTAATTATAGATGCATAAGCCAAAATCCCTTTCAGATAAACCTAACCTCAAGTAGGTGAGTAGGTGGGAAATGTAGGAAATGAGAGATAAGCCCAAGAGGAATGTATATCAAAAATAGTATCCCATATTCCAAAGAACAAAGGCCCTGAGAACACATATCCTTGTAATTAGCCTTTATCCAAAGCAAATTACAGTCAGATTCTTACTCAGTCCTTTAAAGCTCTGGATATAGAAAAGTAGCTACTTAAAACATCTGTTGTGTACAGCATTTGCTGTGCTCCTTAGGTAGAATGGCCACATGAACCAGTGAGAAAGGGCATAAGGGCCTATTAGGGCCAATGCCATAGGACAGTGGCACTGCATGTGCTGCCTTTGCCAGTGGTTGGTGATGTGCTCTGTGAGATTAGCAAGCAGGTGGGGACCCTCAAGCACTGGGTGGAGCTGTAAGAATAATCTGGCGTTTGCTCCACCCTGGATTTATCCAGAAACTCTCATGAGCCAGTCTCTGCTTAGGAAAGTCCACGAGCATCTACTCAGACCCTAAGTGTAAGATCCACTGCTGCTGTGTTTGTGTTCTTTGCTCTTGGTGCCCTTTTCACTTTCTATTAGGGAATACATTTCCTCAGGTCTTCACAGAGACCGTTCACCAGATGGAATGAGATTTTGTGACTGAAATAGAGCTGACTCTCACTCACGTCCTGTTTGATGAATAAATATGGGCACCATTGTCATTACGAGAGTAACACCACCCTGATGACAGCTCTTTCGGGTGATGATGAACTTAAGTCCCTGGAGTTTAACAATGACCCTCTTCCTAGTTTCATCCAAGTGGTAAGCAAGTCTTCTTTAATCAGCTATCATTGGTTTATGGACAGATAAAACAATACGATAACTGTTGGAACTAAACCTTTGGTCCCGAGAAATTCTGAAGTTTGTGTCTCCCCAGCCGTGAGCACTTTTACTCCTGTACCCCAACAGTAACAAGTGAGTATTAGGGGCAGGGTTGGAGTATTTGATTCCCTTCTTTTGTAAAATATCATTACATATGAAATGGAGCAAGGAGAAAAATAAACAAACTGTAATGGGACCTTTGAATAAATCTATGTAAATCCTAAATCACAGTATTATACCCCCCTAGTTTTCTCCAACAGTGTTAGAAATAGTGAATTAACATGATTCTTTCCAAGTATATTTCCACTGAGGGAAAAGAGAGACTGTTTCTCATGTTGCTAATCTAATAGCCTTGCCTCAGGTGTTGGCATCACTTTAAATGAAGAAAAGGTCAGAGAACTGAGGCAATAAGCAGTGCTGCACTTAACAGCATCTCTTTCTACTTTCCCAGCAGTCTTCCTGCCCTTGGATATTCTCAATCCATTATAAATGATTTCGTTGGACGTCACATAATTTGCCACATATATGAATGAACTCAAGGAAAGAAGTGCTGTAAACAAAATTGTTTTTGTGCCCCTATTGGTATCTACGGCTACACACACACACACACACACACACACACACACACACACACACACACTCTCATTTTAATAATGAGAAATCAAAGTCATTTTCAGCTTTGAGCTCTAGTATATAATAGATTCCTTCTCAGCTCAGCTCGTTATAACCTTTAAGTGAAATTTGAGGCCAAGCAGCAATTCTTACAGCATATTAGTCCTTTAACAGCAGCGATATTGAAGTGTCTGACTATTTTTATTGGAGCTGGTGTGACATTTAAATGTATTCTTGTGCATGATTTTAACAGTAATCACATAGATCACAGTAGAAATAAAGTCCATCCACAAAGAAGGTACTAGGTGGAGGGAGCTGCAGATCCTTTATAAACGGCTGTTGGGAGAATCCTGTAAAGGCTCTATCTTCTATTTTTAGGATGACAGGTATTTGCTGATGGAAAGATTTCTTTTTTACCTATCATTTTTTTTCCCAGATATTAACAACATCTGCAGTATTTTCTCCAGCTGATGTTATGATCCATATGGCAGACTTAACACAATGCCTGTCAGTTGCCTAAACCCCCCCCCCCCGAGGAAAGCAGTTTGCACACACCTCCTTATGTGTCATCTTTGCTCTTATTTCTTTTTCCAGATAACAGATCTGTGAAGCTCAACGATGCTGGAAGCTATCACTGCTGTCCTGAACTAGTGTTACTGGACTCTTCCCCAGGGAACCAGCGGCATCTATTTAAGATACACTTTTAGGTGAGTCTGTGGGACAACTTTGCTGAATAGAAGTGTTCTTAGTAGAAAGCATCAGTGTCTTAACAAAAGAATATTGGCCTTGAATGTACAGAACAAAAATCAAGGTTTGTGCAGCATGGTAAGTGAGGGTCAGGGTGATCCAGATGCAGTAACGTTCTTTTCTTCAGCAGCTTACTGTTGCCAGACTAATAATAGCCAGGGGAGAGGGCAAATGCTGAAGAGGCTCTATGTTCCTGCCTTGGTAATGGCTGCATGTGACCTTGAGTGTGTGTAGATGGGCAAATGGCTGTAAATCTGAGTCCAGAATAAGTTTTCCTTGATTAATATTTTAATTAGAAATCTAAATTATTCATTTATAAAGATAACTATTCCATTTCCAATCTCCCTTCTTTTCTCTGTTCCTTCTTGCTTTAAAAAAAGGAGAGAAACTGTGGCTTTATCTCTTAATCTAATTCATAGCTGCTCCTCTTGGCAGGCAGAGAGAGAGAAAGGGAGTCCAGTGACAGAATGTCCAAATGTGACAATATGATACCAACACACAGTGCAATGACAAGGAGAGTGAAAGAGAGCATGCTGCTCAAAGGGAGATATAACCAAGGAGGATAATAGGATGGAACAGAACAGAAAAGATGGCACGGGTTTTATTTTTTCCAACAAGAATATATCACATGGTTGGCTGGTGCTGCCTTTAATGTTGTCATACAAACGGCTGTAAAACCCACTCATGGTTCTTACAAAGACAAGAAGCCTTTGTTGCCAGAGGACCCTGCTGGTATTTCTGTTGCACCTCTTAGGTGTTACTGTTACTGTGTGGTTGCCCGTATTCCCCAGGAAACCACTGGAGCAAATGGTGTTTGGCTTAGGCATCTTTGTTTACCCAGAGCCAGCAGAGAGCCTGACGCATAATAATCACCTAACAAATGTTTATTAAATTGTTCGTTTGAAAATTGGGTCAAAATGAGTTGTTCTTCTAGGACTCTATCGGTAAGAGAGCGTTGATCAAGACCCCAAGATTCCAAAGCCTGGGGCTATCCCCAAAGGGGGTCTTGCATTTGATGAGAATATTTTCTGTAAGACTGGGCAAGGGGTGTAAAAGAAAATGTATTTGCTATTCAGTGCCAGGAAATAGCAACAAAGCATCCAAGAGGAAGCACAGAATTCATACAGAAAGAGAGAGAAGTAGAGGACATGGAGGAGAGTAGAAGAGTCCACTTGTACAGATGTTTGGGGAAAGGCAGGTGCGGGAAGACAATAATAGGAAGGGAGATCCTGGGAGACTCATACAAGACTCCTAAGTGAGAGGATAACTTGGGGTGTACAGATGTGTAGCCATCAATTTCAGAGGCCATACACATCCGTCTACATGGTCATGGCACATTTGTTGTAGAAATTGCTCAAAAGCTCATATATAAAACTGACGGTTGAAGTAGATGCCTACCGTTTGTATAATCTATGTTTGGTTGTAAATAAGAGGAAAGTGGTTAGAGGTGGCCATAAAGAGGGTGTTGGGAGAGGGAAATTGAACTTGGATCCATTCATTTCGCAATGCAGGGACATATCTTTAGCCACTTCAGATTTATCTCCCAATCTTGCCAGTGTCTATATATTTGCTTCTATGTATATTCAGCTATAGTCTTTAATTTAAGCCATTTTTCTATTTTATCTCCTTTGCCAAATTAAAAATAAAAGACTTCTTCCTCTCATTTTCTGAAATACAGTTTTGAACCAATATAAAACTATAAAAATCTTTGCCTGGTTTTTCTAATACAGATATTTTGCTAATTTTTATAGTTTTATATCCTTGCTTTTCAGAAGTTCCATTGTCTTCATTATATAACACTAAAATCCTTTCCTTACCTTCCTTTTTATAATACAATTATAAAGCTTTTGCTATGGTTCAGAAAATCACATCTCCAGTAAAAGCACTCTGAACTGTATTATCTCTTCATCACTAATTTACCCTTTTAACCGTATAGACCAGTGAGATACCAAATGTCAAAATAAATTCTTCCTTTTCTCAAGAGAAGTTAGTAACCTGTGCTCCTAGAATGCGGTCAACGTGGGAAAAGAATGCTAATACAGCATACCTCATTTTATTGCACTTCACGAGTACTGCTTTTTTATAATAAATACTGTTTTTTACAATTTGTATGTTTGTGGCAACCCCGCAATGAGTGAGTCTGTCGGCACCATTCTCCCAATAGCATTTGCTCACTTCGCGTCTCTGTGTCACATTTTGGTAATTTTAGCAATATTGCACACTTTTTCATTATTATTATATCTGTTATGGTTATCAGTGATCTCATGTTACACTACCACTCACTGAAGTCTCAGATGATGGTTGGCATTTTTAGAAATAGAGTATTTTTTAATTAAGGTATGTCCTTTGAAAAATAGACATAATGCTAATGCAAAGTTAATAGACTATGGTATAGTCTAAACCTAAATTTTATATATACTGGGAAATCAAAACGTTAGTGTGAGTTGCTTGATTACGATATTTGCTCTATTGCGGTAGTCTGGAACCAAATCCATGATATCTCTGAGGTATGCTCATGTAGTATTATGGACTGATTTTAGATCAAATACAGTCAAGTTCTGAGGAGGAACAAGTAATCCATAAGCACACAGTAATTACAACACTAATTATTTTAGTTACTTTGATTTTTATCCTTCTTCAGCTCAGCTAGTTGTGTACAAAGAGAGTCTTATAGACTTATAGATAGACCTTATCTTAAGGTCTTATTTATGCTTATCTTACAGAGCATAGATAGTACCATGAGGACGAAAACATAGTTAAAGGAATTTTGGCATCCTCTGTGAATTTGCCTGGCATTGCCGTAACCTAAGTAATCACTTTCTGGATCAAAATTCAATGTGATTTCTTCTAGTTTTAAAGCCTCAAATTTGTTCTTTATCTTAACTCTGTTCCTTTCATTGGGTTGTTCATTATCAATTGGCTTCTGATCGAAAGAAGGACTTGGAAAATATTAAGAAAGAATTGATTTTCTCCAATTAATTTGTGTTCTGTCTTGTTTTAGTTTTTAAGATAAAAAGTTTGAAAATTATTTCATATTTCATTAGTATTATTTTTCAAAATGAATCAGAAAACGATTCTCTTTTGGCTTAGGGCAGATTTTAAACTTTTCAACAATGGAATTTAGCCTCAGAAGTAATATTTTGAATGAATGATTCTTGACCCTAATTTTTCTAATACATAATATTACATATTTTAAACATTTTAAAAAGCACAACCCACTTCAGCATTTTGTTTTCACTTTTTTAAAAATAACAATACAATTTCCTTAAATAACTGTTCTTCTTTTGATACGGACTTTATTTTTTATACAGCAGGTTCTTATTAGTTATCTATTTTATACATATTAGTGTATATATGTCAATTGCAATCTCCCAATTCATACCACCACGACCGTCCCCCCGCCCACTTTCCCCCCTTGGTGTCCATACGTTTGCTCTCTACATCTGTGTCTCTATTTCTGCCTTGCAAACTGGTTCATCTGTACCGTTTTTCTAGATTCCACATATATGCATTAATATACGATATTTGGTTTTCTCTCTCTGACTGACTTCACTCTGTATAACAGTCTCTAGGTCCATCCACGTCTCTACAAGTGACCCAATTTCGTTTCTTTTTATGGCTGAGTAATATTCCATTGTATATATTGGTACAGTCTATTTGACACAAATCTTTCCTTTCTTCCCTTATCCTCATTTGTGAAATAATCATTAGTAATGCCATTAGTATTTTTAATTCATTTTATGTGAAAGCTCCTAGAGATTCTCATAGGATCCACAACTGTTACATTCTGTGAACAGAAATGAATGAATGCATCAAAATGCATGTATTCAGTATTTTAAAAATTGTTGAGAGCATCTCGCTGAGTGTCACCATCTCTAATGAGTGTCTAAATGGCAATGAGCTTCGAGTGTCATTGTAGCCAGCTCTTTGGGTATGCCTTTTCTACATCTTTAGTTCTTTAGAACAAAGTTCTATGCTAGTTTCTCATGCTTATTTGAACAATATCCAGGTACGTAGAAATAATATTTAATTTCTTTATCTTCCATATTTTAGTGTTGAGACGCCTACACCTAATCTAATTGTAGCATCAAAAACAACTCAAGCACTTTTTGTGTTAAATTTGAATATGGAAAAGTAAAGTGGTGGAAAAAAGAACCACTGTAAATAGTTTAAACCCCAGGAAAAAATATCAGAAGTAGTTCTCTTTTGATTTCTCAACAAGTTTTTTTCTAGTTTAGTATTTTAGTTTTCACAAAGATCTCTCATATATTTGCTGTTGCTGGGCACTCATTTTGTTACCGTGCTGCTATTCACTCTAGTGTAAAGACCAAATGTCACAATCTTGCAATAGATGGATACATTCTACGACTATAATTTGAGAAATAACCAATTAATAATGGGTTTTATTAATATAATACAGGTGTATTAAGCTCTGACTATACTTACGGATCTATACTAGGTGTCATAAGAAATATAAAGGGTATGACCAATGGTCTTTGTCTGAAGAAGCTGTTCACTTTGAGAAGAGAAAGTGTATTAATATGGAATGTAACATAGGCAATGGCAATAATAAGGCAGCGCAGTGTTTAGATGCAGAGTAGGCAAGACCTATGTTGCGTCTGACTTGGCAAGGCAAGCAGTGGGACTTGAATTGCATGTGTAAGAAGAAATAAGCTTTCTACAGATGGGGAGTGGGGTGGAGGGCATTTTAGGCTGGAAGCATAGTAAGAATCAGGGCAGAGTGATAGGAATGTAGGTGACAGGTTTGCAAGGCTGTTTGCATTAGTACCCTTGGAGCAGAGGATGTAAGTACGTGTATAGACCTATGTGTAGAGGAAGACGGGCGTGTAGTGGAACACTGGAAAGAGTCGGTGGATGTTTATGGAAGCTAGGAGGGTCAGTTCGATGTTGAACTTTATTCTGAACCTTATTCTATAGATAGTTTTAAGCCTCTAAAGATATCTGAGCTAAACAGTTGCCTTATATGAAACAGTTTTTTGTAATATTAATCTGACAATATTTCACAGATTGCTTTGGAAAAGGAAGAAAAGAGAGCTCAGTGAGGAAAGTATTCAATAATCCAGGCACAAAAGATACAGACCAAAAATAGCATGGTGGGGTGGAAAAGATAAAAATTCTAAATGGTGGTTTTAGATTTTTCAGTTCAAGGCAAAGCAGAGAGAGCTACCTTATGAAATTTGTCTGCTGTCTTTCTGCCAGTCTGCCTGTTTATATTCTGACCTGATATTCTGATAGAGAATGTATTTTGAGATTGTCCTCTATGTCTTTCATCCTTGTTACAAAGGACTGGTCCAGTGACTATTGTGATCCCTGTAAAACTCTTAGCCAATCTGAGGACAAAGAATCTCACTCAGATGAGAAAAATAGAACTATCTGGATGTTGTAAAATATTCCATTTTTAGTAATTTTTAAACCTATTGAACCACACATATTATAATCTACCTCTGAAAGTTTGTGAAATTCAAGAGCTCTGAAGTGTTCAATCCCAGATTTACCCTATCTTATGGGTGACTTTGGACAAGTCATTTAACCTCTGGGTTTTCTCATTTCCAAAACTGGCATGATAACAGTTACCTAGGAAAACTGAATGCAATAGCATATAGAATACTTCACACTGAGCCACACATATATTAAGTACTCGATAATTGTTAGCAATTATTAACTTTCAGAAAAGTATTATTTTTGCTTTTATGTCAAATAATTTTGCTTTTCATGTGACACCAAATATCATAGTTTCCCTTATTTGTGGTTTTGCTTTCTGGGGTTTCAGTTACCTGTGATCAACTGCAGTCTGAAAATACTAAATGGAAAATTCCAGAAATAAACTATTCACAAGTTTTAAATTGCCGACAGTTCTAAGTAGGGTGATGCACTCTCTCACTGTATGGCTCCATCCTGCCTGGGACATGAATCATCCGTTTGTCCAACGTATCCCTGCCCATTAGCTACTTAGTAGCCACCCTGGTTATCTGGTTATCAGAATGACTGTCATGGTATCACAGTACTTGAGTTCAAGTCCCCCTATTTTACTTAACAGTGTCCCCAGAGCACAGGAGTTGTGAGGCTGGCAACTCATATATCCCAAAGAGAAGCCATAAGTGCTTCCTTTATGTGAAAATGTGCAAGTTCTCAACTTTAATAAGAAGAAAAATCGTGTGATGAGGTTGCTAAGACCTATGATAAGAACAGATCTTCTATCTGTGTTAAATTTTGAAGAAGGAAAAATAAATTTGTGGTAGTTTTGCTGTCACCCACCTCTTAAACTGCAAAAGTTATGGCCACAGTGCATGGTAAATGCTTAGTTAAGAGGGAAAAGGCATTAAATTTGTACAATAAAATGTTTTGTGTGTGTGTGAGAGAGATCCACGTAACTTTTATTGCTATTATAGTATATTGTTATAATTGTCCTATTTTATGATTCATTATTGTTGTTAATCTCTCACTGTGACTAATTTATTAAGTTAAACTTTATCACAGGGATGTATATATAGGAAAAAATATAGTATATATAGGGTTCAGTACTATCCACTCTTTCAGACATCCACTGAGGGTCTTGGGATGTATCCTGAGCAGATAAGGGAACAACTGTATAGTTCATGATGAGTATGTAATTGTTGATAACCATATTGAGTTTCAGTCTCCAAATTATTTTTTAATTCATTATTTCAGTTACTTCAGTAGCAATAACTTTTCAATATCACTTTATTTTGATGTAATCTTGATACAATATGTACTGATGTTAATTGATTCAAATTAACAACAGTATATGGAGATAATATTTGGTTCTGTTCATGAAACATTCATTGAAACCTATGTACTGTGTTAAATATATATGTCATGGCCCTTGACCTCAAGCAGATTGTAGGCAATAGACACATATGTAAATAATGGTTACAGCATAGTGTCATACTAAATATAGGCATAAGGAACAGGATTAGCCCAGTTCATTATCTTGGAACAAAAATGACTTAGCAAAAGAGTGACATGCAAATTATGCTTTTTAGCTATTAATCTATTGAATGCCAGGATTATATTTGTTTTATAGGGTATTGTGGGGTAGAAGTTGGAGAGGAAGTGCATTTGTAAAGCATGGTTATCCAGGAAATATGATGCATTCAGAGTGCTCTATTTCCAGAGTGCTAAAGCAAAAATCTATAGCTAGGACGATACGAAGAATAAGGCTTCAGGTCAAAAGGCAAGATCTAGACCAGTGCCGTCCAATAGAAATAAGATGTTAACCACATACGTAACTAAATTTTCTAATAGCTAGATTAAAAAATATAAAGAAATAAGCAAAATTAATTTTATAACATTTTATTTAAGCCAATACATCTAAAATATTACCATTATATACATGAATTACAAGTAATTCATGTAAGTAATGAGATCTTTCATCTTTGTAAAAATGTGAAGACTCCAAAATCCATATGTATGTCACATTTACAGCACATCTCAAATTGAACCAGTCACATTTCAAGTACTTAATAGCCACATGAGGTTAATGGCCACTATGTTGAAGAGTACAGGACAGATTCAGACCATGAAGAGCTTGAGCACCCTATTGAAGAATTTAGACTATTGACCTTTGATAATATGTAAAGTCTACTCATCTGATGAATGTCAGAATTATATTTTCTCTAAGATACTGAGGATGTTGATGGCTAGCAAAAATATGTGGACAGCAGACATGGAGATATTTGTATTCTGCTGTTGATCAATCAACTCTAGTCAGGAAGGAAAAGAAGAGAAAGTCATACTTGAGGACAAGAGATTTTTTACCCCAGTTCCCGATAGAGGATACAGCGAGCTTGGCTGGACCCCATGGAGATGGAGAATACCATTACCAAAACCAAGGCATCCTGAATAGAAGTAAAGCAACCTCAAAGGTCAGTTTAGGTACTTCCACATCAGTGCTCGAACTTAGATCTCACTATTCCACAATGAGAAGAGGGATAAGCATGTATACTGACAAGGAGTGCTGAAGGAAAGGATCACGTGAGAGAGAGAGTCAGTATTTGTGGGGAGGAGTGAGCTGTTTTCAGATTATTGTCAGGTTTCTAGTCTTGGGAGAAAACATCTTTAGTGAGAAAGATTAATGTCTTAAGTGAGAAAGATACTAGAGTCCCCCTGATATCTTACCATTTAACCCATATGCCCCAGACCACTCAACTCTTCACTCTTAATGTGTGGAGAGAAGAGTAGTTCAGAGAACCACACCATGTATCTGTCAACTTGTTATCTGACATGATGGCTTCAAGCTTAGCACAATGGCCAATAAACTGTCATTAGTTAGGCAGTGTGAAGAATAGTGCCTTTGCTCACAGAAATGGGATGATTTGACCCGTTCTTGGGAAGGAAGCCATGAGACCTCCACGAAGGGTATTTCAACTCTACCAAGAGGCCAATATAAGTTTCTAGACACATTTCTGGATTTTCAAAATATTTGGGGTTAAGTATTTCTTGGTTTCTAAGGGCGAGAGAAGCATTATTATTATTTATTTTGCTTCACCAAATGTTGTAGCATACTGGTTATAAGCTGGGAAGGTCATACATCCTGTTTGGCATATAATATTTTGTTTTAGTTCATTCCAAGTGTCCCTCCCCACACCCCACCCCTGCTCCAGTATTCTATTTAGTTTTTCGTGTATCACATTAAAAAAGTAGTAAGTTATTATTAGTAGTTGCATTAAAATAAGTCAGAATGAATGTATTATTCTCTGACTTTGTACTTCTAGCTTCGGTCGTGGTCCCATCAAACAGTGATTGATACGTATGTATAGTAGATAGAATTTTTAGCTTTAAAGGTCATGAAATCTTAAAGAAGACCAATAATAACCCTCTCTCCTGCCCCAAACCTTTACAGAATTAATTAAACATATCTCTTTGAGGTATTAGCCAGCAGGTACTTGCTGATAAACCAAATTGTGTGTTGACAGGAAAAGCTAGGGAGCGGTGTATCTTTCTGGTTTCATTTGATAATGGAAAAAAGTACTCAACTCTGTCGCTTCTGCCAGCCACTTTGTGCTAAAGCCAGTTGTGCTGTGGTCTGTGTCATTGGCCTCAAGATGCACGAGGTCTCCAGGTAACTAGTTAGTAGGGTCAGTAGAAAATAGAGGAAATTATAGGCTACTTGTATGTGAAATAGGTAGAGGAAATAGAGGCTAAGTAGTTCATCACAGAGTTTATAGAGAGCAGTCTGAACTATCTCATAGTAGTTTTGTAATGTAAATCTACATTGTTTCTTGTCTTTTTGAAAGATACTATTAAAGCAGCAGTGAGCTCAAAAACTAAAAATTCTGGAAAAATAAAAAAATAAGTTCTACATTTGCATTTCTTAAAAAGGTTGATTAAAGCTAAATTGCACAAATAATTTGTCAACATTTACCATTCTTCATGAGGGTTGTGGTGATGTCACTGAACACATGACAAACAAGAAACAAATCTGCTGAATAAGCAGTTACATCTACTTCAAAAGTTAATAATTGTTTTAAGAAGACTTACCATGACAATAATTTTACACATGGAGCTGCAGAAAGTGCATTTCGTATCACAGTGTCATTTTTTATTTAGATCAAAGAATTATTTTTATAAATGTCACTGATTGTTGATTTCAAATTTTCTTGTTCATGTTTGAAAAGTGCTAGCATATTAGTTCCATCAGTAGAAAAATTCAGCAGTGTTAAACGATGTCAGTATTATATCAGTGTCATCTGATTTCAAAGAGAAAATAAATTAATTCCAAAAATAATTCAATTTTTAATCCAATTCATGGAATCCAAGTGGTGCTTTAAAACTTCATTTAATAAAAGGTGAAATATTTGACCATTATATAGGTACAATTGCTAATTTTTGAAAATGAAAGTTCTAAACTTTGGTTGTATTTGTTTTGAAATTTTGGAAATCTTTAACTAAAGGATTCAATGAGTAGAGTGCCAAAAATGTTCAACTCCTGAAGCTTTAGTGAATTGAAGTTATTGAGAATAAGGCAAACAAAAACATATTGAAATATATGCCTACAAAAACCAGGAAAAGTGGAATCAGTTAAACACAGAGAGCAGAGTATAAGATTTAATACTAAAATTACATAATTGTGCTCTGTGATATATCTTGACTTTGGGAAAAACGTATGAATAGAGCTCATAGTTTTAATTGGATTCATGTCTATTCTGAGAAGGCCTTTGATTTTATGGCAACTAAATTTTGCTAAATATTCAAATGAATCATAAATAAGAGTCATTTAATGAGTTTTGATTTGTAAACATTTTTCAGAAATATTCTGAATGAAGGTAAAATGATAGTATGTGTGACACAGTATTTGAGATAAAATTTTTATGCATTTTAATTAAAAATTGAATTGAGGATATTCTTTCTGCATAATTTGCTCTGAGCTTACCAGTTATCTCAGCACCTGTAGTGAGTGGATTTACAATTAAAACTCTTATGCTCTATGGAGTTGAGTCAATTGAAGATGTCAACAGACAATTTCAAACTCATTAACCAAAAAATGCGTCATTGAGAAAGCTTTTACCAATTTTATGAAAAATTAAAAATAGTAAAACAATATTAAAAATACATTCTTTAGAAAAAATTCCAGTGTTACAGTGTAAGAGATGTACAGCCAAGAAATTGACTCAGCAGCACTGTGACTCAGTGCCAAGATTAATTATTCTGCTTATATATTTAAAAAAATATTTTGTTTAATATAAATAGCATTTTGTTATAATATATGCTATTTACATTAATACTTATAACATTTTATGTTATGTTATTTTCATTTTTAGAGTTTTATCTATGAATATTGTCAAATACATCATTTTATGTCTATCAACATAACAAAACTATTTTTCTATCAAAAATATATGAACTACTGAACAATTTTTATTACTTTTAGTGCATCCTTTCACTTTCAAAATTGTACAGATTCTGGTTTGAAAGACAAGAGAAATCTCTAGAGCCCAGCTTCCTGACCCTAATATCATTCTCTGCCTCTTCCTACCTTTGAGAATTTCAATAGTTAAACTATTTAAAGTGACTCAGTTTCCTTATTTATAAAAATGGAGATATAGCAATGCAAATCTCTTAGGGTCGTGAGGATTAAATGAGCGACTAATTGAATGCTTGTTATCATCACTATCATCATCATTGTCTTCTAAAATTTTTATGAAGGTGGCATAATGTTATAACCTACTTAAAATTAGTGAAAACCAATAAAGTATCCAATGTGTATTGCAAAAAGAGAGAGAGAAAGGAAAAGAATGTTAAGTAAAGAGAAACAAAGTTATAAAACAAATTTGGAAAAAAATCGTTTGGCACTTTTTATAACAGGTTAGTGTTTTTCAGAAATACTAGTGCTTTTTATTTAAAATGTGTAAATAGGGTTATTTTTTTCTCCATATGTGCAAGATGAATGTTTTTATCTCAAAATAATAACTATGATAGGTACTTCCAATGCTGTAAGATAATTCAAATACTCAAATAACTACTTTAAAGTATTATTTATTAAAAAAGAAAAAAAATAGCAAATCACATATGGTATTTCATAGGTTTTGCCTAAAAAAAGTATTGCTTGAGTAATAGAGGCTTTGGGAATAGTTACTATTCCTGGTAAGAGGCATAAGATTATGGAAGTTATATTTCTTCTTTGTACATGTAACAGATAAAAGAATATTTGCAGTAGAAAGGAATACTTTGCAAAATTGTTCCTTGTGTAGATGTCTCAATTCAAAGTAAATTTCTTTTCACTTGGAGTTTCTATTTCTCTTTCTCTGTTACTAAATAAAATGGTATTTGCATTTTACAACTGTAATTAAAATTTACTAGTTTTATATTTTATTTTACAAATCTAACATTTACATGAGCTAAATTTTAAATTGAGGTCTTAATAAAATCTTTAAATAATTAGTGTTCAAAGCAAAAGTTAAACAGAATTACTATTAATTAGAATGCTTATTTATTCCTTTATGGACAGATACAAATTTGGATCTTAGCCATTAATTTTTGTACAGAAGAGGCAGTTTTAGAGAAACATAGTACAAATTATTTATAAATCTATAGTAAAATATAGCTTTCCCTGCTAGAACTGCCAGACTGTTGTTGTTGTTGTGTGTGTGTGTGTGTGTGTGTGCATAGGACACCGTGCTAAGTTTGAATGTTAGAGAAACAACTTGTAATTCTTTGTATAATTATGTTCTAAGTATTGCATGGGATATACTCATTATAAAAAATTATTTACCTGGAATTTAAATTTAACTGGCTTTCTTGTACTTTGTCTGGCAACCCTACTTTCTTCATCCTATATATGTATATATAAATGTATTTATTCAGATACTTTGGATTCCTTACCTGGAAATCTTTTTTTTCAATTGAAGTATAATTGATTTACAGTGTTGTGTTAGTTTCAGGTATACAGCAAAGTGATTCACTTATATGTACATATACATTCAGCCTAAGGAATTTGGTGATATCCTTGATGTCTTTATTCTTCCTCATTCTATATCTAATCTTTTTTTAATATACTAAAATACTGTTTATTTTAGATATTTGGGGGCATTTTTTAATTGAAGTGTAGTTAATTTACAATGTTGTGTTAGTTTCAATTGTACAGGAAAACGATTCAGTTATACATATATATGTACATATATATACTTTTACAGATTCTTTTCCATTAAAGGTTATTACAAGCTATTGAATATAGTTCCCTGTGCTATACAGTAGGTCCTTGTTGCTTATTTTATATATAGCAATGTATATCTGTTAATCCCAAACTCCTAATTTATCCCTTGCCCCACTTTATTCTTTGGTAACCATAAGTTTGTTTTCTATGTCTGTGAATCTATTATATTTCTGTTTTGTAAATAAGTTAATTTGTATCACTTCTGTAGATTCCACATATAAGTGATATCATATGATATTTGTCTTTCTCTTTCTGACTTACTTCAGTTAGTATGATCATCTCTAGGTCCATCCATGTTGCTGCAAATGGCATTATTTCATTCTTTTTTATGGCTGAATAATATTCCATTGTATTTATATACAGGGCATCTCCTTTATCCATTCATCTGTTGATGAACATTTAGATAGTTTCCATGCATGTCTTGGCTACTATGAATAGTGCTGCTATGAACATTGGGGTGCATGTATCTTTTTGAATTATACTTTTGTCCAGATATATGCCCAGGAGTGGGATTTCTGGATCATATGGCAACTCTATTTTTAGTTTTTTGAGGAACCTCCATACTGTTCTTCATAGTGGCTGCACCAATTTACATTCCCACCAAAAGTGTAGGAGGTTCTCTTTTCTCCACACCCTCTCCAGCATTTATTATTTGTAGACATTTTTTTTTTTTTTTGCGGTACGCGGGCCTCTCACTTTTGTGGCCTCTCCCATTGCGGAGCACATGCTCCGGACGCACAGGCTCAGTGGCCATGGCTCACAGGCCTAGCCGCTCCGCGGCATGTGGGATCTTCCCAGACTGGGGCACGAACCCATGTCCCCTGCATCGGTAGGCAGACTCTCAACCACTGCGCCACCAGGGAAGTCCCCTATTTGTAGACATTTTGATGATGGCCATTCTGACCAGTGTGAGGTGATACCTCATTGTAGTTTTGATTGGCATTTCTCTAATAATGAGTGATGCTGAGCGTCTTCTCACGTGCCTATTGTTCATCTGTATGTCTTCTTTGGAGAAATATCTATTTAGGTTTTCTGCCTATGTTTTGATTGGGTTGTTTGTTTGTTTGATATTGAGCTGTAAACGCTGTTCATATATTTTGGAAATTAATCCCTTGCTGGTTGCATTGTTTGCAATTATTTTCTCCCAGTCAATAGGCTGTTTCTTCATTTGTTTATGGTTTCGTTCACTGTGCAAGAGCTTTTTTTTTTTTTTTTTTGTGCGGTACGCGGGCCTCTCACTGTTGTGGCCTCTCCCGTTGCGAAGCACAGGCTCTGGACGCGCAGGCTCAGCGGCCATGGCTCATGGGCCCAGCCGCTCCGCAGCATGTGGGATCTTCCCGGACCGGGGCACAAACCCGTGTCCCCTGCATCGGCAGGCGGACTCTCAACCACTGCATCACCAGGGAAGCCCTGTGCAAGAGCTTTTAATTAGGACCCATTTGTTTATTTTTGTTTTTATTTCTATTACTCTAGGAGACAGATCCAAAAATGTATTGCTGTGATTTATGATAAAGAGTGCTCTAAGTTTTCCTCTAGGAGTTTTAGAGTATTCAGTCTTACATTTAGGCCTTTAATCCATACTGAGTTTATTTTTGTGTATGGTGTTAGGAAATGTTCTAATTTCATATTTTTACATGTCACTGTCCAGCACCACTTATTGAAAAGACTGTCTTTTCTCCATTGTATAATCTTGCCTCCTTTGTCATAGATTAATTGATCATAAGTGTGTGGATTAATTTCTGGGCTTTCTATCCTGTTCCATTGATCTATGTATCTGTTTTTCTTGCCAGTAACATACTGTTTTGATTACTGTAGCTTTGTAGTATAGTTGGAAGTCAGGGAGCATGATTCCTCCAGCTCAGTTTTGCTTTCTTCAGATTTGTTTTGGTCATTTGGGGTCTTTTGTGTTTCCATACAAATTTTAAAATTATTTGTTCTAGTTCTGTGAAAAATGCCATTGGTAATTTGATAGGGATTGCATTGCATCTATAGATTGCCTTGGGTATTTTGAGTCTTCCAATCGAAGAACACTGTATATCTTTCCATCTGTCTGTGTCATCTTCAATTTCTTTCATCAGTGTCTTACAGTCTTCATGGTATAGGTCTTTTGCCTCCTTAGATAGGTTTATTCCAAGAAATTTTATTCTTTTTGATACGATGGTAAATAGGATTGTTTCCTTAATTTCTCTTTCTGATATTTAGTTGTTAGTGTATAGAAAAAATCTTTTGATATAATGTAATATTCTCCACATACATACCACCAAGTTTACTGTAACCCAGTATTTAATACTTGTAAAAAAAAAAAAAAAAAAAAAAGGAGTGGATGGGTGAGAGAGATTAAGAAAGACAGAGTTATTGATGGACTACAAACAAATTTCCTCTGTGGAAGAAAATAGACACATTATTACATTGAGAACATAAAAGCAAAGAAAGCCTCTATAAGCTAATGCTGAATTGTAATTCTTTGGAACTTGATACAATATTCTTTTAACAAAACGAAAGTGTGAAATTGTATACATTTCTATTTATAAGAAATAATGCTAGAATACATTAAAGTGAAGAAAATCATAGAGGGATTTTTTTACCATACTTTCCCAATTCCCTCACAATTAAGCTCTTTTATACTTTCAATTGATGAGTACACAGTATGTTTATATAATAGTAAATTTAATTGCTAACTGAAATTTAGATGCCATCTATAAAAACAAATTAGAACAGTTTTCAAATGAGCAGCTGATTGAGTATTCATTTCAAATAAAGGTTAATTCAAGATTCACACATTTCACCAACATAGTAATATTTGTAAGCATAAAAATATAGCCTCCAAAATTATGAAAAGAAATTTTTTTTTTAACCTCTTGAACTTGGTATGATTATCCACCTAACAAAAGAGAATCAATTTTAAATAAAATTGAAAAAGACTTGTGTTGCTTTATTTTGATTTCTTTTATGTAAATCTTATAACTTTCTTCTATCAGTATTATAATTTTAGAAAATTAAAACATATTAAAATATACTACATTTCTAGTAAGAGTAATCATCAAATATAATTCAAAAGGTCTTGAAAAGATATGTGTTCGATATATATGAGAACTGTCAAAGCATTTTCAGAATTACAAAAGGACAAGAATAATAAATATACTTTATTATAATACAAAAAGCACAATAACTGAATACTGGAGACATCAGTAGGTATGATAAGTTATTGCAATAAGTCATAAGTTCTTATAGCTTAAAAAATTCAGTAGATATTTGGATGGTTGCTTGTTTTGTTTGGTCAAACTTCATAGAGTATTCTACAATTCTACAATTCATCTGAGAGAACTAACGGGTGAAAACAAAAAAAAATACCATTTTGAAAAAAAATGTTTAATGAGGTAAAGCTGACCTTATTACATATTACAACAAAATGAATGTTCAGTTAATCAAAACAGTATTGCAAGAGTTGACTCTATGTTAACATTTTATCCAAAAAAAATGTGAACAAGAATGTGGAATTAGAATAAATAATTGATTATTTTAGGGAAAAACTTTGGATAACTACTGTTCATTCACTGTACATAACAAAATAAAAGTCAGAGTTATTAAAGTCCTAATTTTTAAGAAAAATAACAATCTAGAAGAAATGGAAGTAATGATCTTACACTAAGGAAAGTTTCTCAGTTAATGAATATCAAAGGAAAAAATGCATAGAGTTTATTATCTAACAAAATTACACTACATAAAATATACACAAAATATGATATACATAAAATATAATACAAAAATAAATAGCATACCCCAAAATAATATACATAAACTAAATAAAGTAAATATATACATGAATATGAAAATAAGAATACATATCAATGGTTCATAAAACAATAAAATAAAAAATCTAAAATAAAAATGCAATAAATCATAATACACAAAATATAATCTGTGGTACACATAAAACATTTGCATAGCTAAAACAATTGAACACAGAGACAATGTTTACAATTACTTTGGTGGAGATTCAACTCCCTTAAAAACAGCCTTCAGAACTGAGATGAAAATCACCAAGAATCTTAGATAAAACTTGGCAAAAGATGCAAATAGACACTTCATATGGAAAAACAAACATGTAATATGTTCGATATAACATGTAACCAAAAATTAGAATTAAAACAACAAAGCACCCTCCTCCCACTATTTTTTGCTTGTAAAATTAATAAATATAAGCCTAGGATTGTTGACAGTGGAGTAAAAGCGATAATCTTACATATTACTTGTGGGATTTTAAGTTGGTTTAAACTTTCTGGAAAGAAAGTTGATCATTTTATTGAGTCTTTTAAATATTCATACATTTTGAGTAAGTTCACTTCTTCTAGGAATTTATTCTAAAGAAATCATCAATCAGATATGCCGATATGTATTTACATGACAGATTTTCATGACAGTTTTTAAAATGTCCAAAATTGGAAATGACCCCATTCCCCAATAAAAGGGAAATGATGATATAAATATCAAAATATTCATGTAACATATTTTGAAGCAACTAAAAGAGTGCTTTCAAAATTATTTAATAATATGGAGAAAAGTTCATGTTTTAATTAGCAGTCAAAACAACAATTCAGCCAGTCTCTTAAATCGTTAACGTCAGGTCCAGCCCTCCAATAAGAATTAGAATTCCATGCTTTGTTATATTTTTCCTACTGCTTCATACCTGCAACAAAAGGTATCCATTACAGCTTCGGAAAGACAAGCAGTTACCAAATGAAAAATCTGGAATTCATGTTTTGAGGACTATGAAACGAGAAACTTGTGGAATACTATCAGTGACCTCAAAATTACAATGAAAATAAACAACGTTTATGTGTTGTCAAACAAAATTTGCAGGTAATTTTGCAATTAATAAAGGCAAGAGGGAGATTGCTAAGGATTACAGATTGAAGTCTTCACATATCTCTGATTCATTTCAAAATATTCTATGGAAGAAAAAAAGACTTTTTCTCAAACACTTTCTCTAGAAAGCCTAAGCGTTTATAGATAGCTGCTGGTCCGGATTGTATTGTTATTCTTGTGGGTCTCCCTCCTGCTGATTGATGATGCATGTGCACTTAGCAAGTTGGCAGATTTCCCTTTAAGGGGATGACCCAGCATCCCCAAATAGACTGATTTTATACTTAAATACTGAAATAATTGTTCTGGGAATGAGGTAGACACTTCAGAGTCTCTTAAGTTTCCTTATATTCCACTGTTTTATTTGCTAAGAAGATTATGAAAACTCTGCCAATACAATTTGGTAAAAGGCTGATTAACAATGAATGAGGATCGTTGATTGAGATATTGTTATGTAAGCAAATAGAACAATGCCAGGCGACATCGTTTATTATACAATGTATGCCTCAATTAAAATTTCATGTGATATAGTGCATGCAGATTTTCTAGAATACACAGGAATGTTTTAGAAATTAAAGCCTTTATATAGTGTGCTTAGTAAACTCTGAGAACAGCAAATCAATAGGATATTCAAGCCAAGCAAGAGAGTTTCAGAGAAGGACAAAGTATTAACCTTAAATGTGAATGCATTTCCATTTATAAATTTAGCTTAAATCAATTTGTGTCTAATTTCCCTGTAATCATATCCTGGTATTTAAAAATCATAAATACATTTTTAAACCCTTTTATTGACGTTGTAATGATCCATATTTAATTCAGAGTGGCCTTGGTTATGTTCTTAGTTAGATGATATCAAATAAGAACATGATGACTACAACTTGTTCAGACTACAGGTGTATCAGCAATGAAAACTGCTTGTAAAATTTTCAGCTCCTTGGATCCACATTTTCATGTTTGGTTTTCCAAAGGCAGCCCCTTCAGTTCTTTTTTCCTTGAGAGATGATTCATGTACCATAGCATTTATATCTTTTTAGTGTTTTTAGTGTATCCACAATGTTGGGTAGCATCACCACTGTTTAATTTCAGAACATTGTCACCATCCCCCAGAGAAAGCCCACACCCATTAACAGTCACTCCCCATTACCCCTCTCCCCAACCCCTGGCAACTACCATTTGACATTCTGTCTCTATAGATTTTCCAACTCTGGACATGTTACACAAATGTCATATAATATGTGGCCTTTTCTGTTTGGCTTTTTCAACTTAGCATAATGTGTTCAAGGTCATCCATGTTGTAGCATAAATCAGTACTTTATTTCTTTTTATGGCTAATAATATTTTATTATAGAGATTTATTACATTTTGTTTAGCCATTCATCAGTTGATGAGCATTTGGGTGGTTTGCACTCTCTGGCCATTATGAATAGTGCTACAATGAACATTTGTATACAAGTTTTTATGTGGACATATGTTTTCACTTCTTTTGGATATTTATCTAGGAGTGGCATTCCTGGGTCATGGGGTAGTTCTACATTTAACCTTTGTGGGATTCCCAAAGAATTTCCTAAAGCACTGCATTCTTTTACATTTCACCAGGCGAGGTATGAGGGTTCCAACTTCTCCACATACTAACACTAGTTATTGCTTTTCTTTCTAATGATATCAATCCTATTCTTCATTCTTAAATAAAAAATCCAATTAATCTATTAGACTATCCTTTTCCATAATGAGGCTGACTATCCTAGCAAACTCTTAATGATTATAACTTTTTCCTCAACTATTGTTTTCATCATTTTGAGCAATGGAAATGGTACAACCATATTATATTTATAATTGAATTATTAGTTTTGTACATTTATTTAACTAATACATTTATTAAAAGATGAAATGATACCTACTTGTGTATCACACATGAAAAACCTATCATTCTTTTTTTTTTTTTAAACTTTTATTTATTTATTTTTTTGTGGTACGCGGGCCTCTCATTGCTGTGGCCTCTCCCGTTGCGGAGCACAGGCTCCAGATGCACAGGCTCAGCGGCCATGGCTCACGGGCCCAGCCGCTCCGCGGCATGTGGGATCTTCCCAGACCGGGGCACGAATCCGTGTCTCCTGCATCGGCAGGCGGACTCGCAACCACTGCGCCAGCAGGGAAGCCCCGAAAAACCTATCATTCTTAAAAGACTGTTGAATTCCAGAGCCTACGTGTTAATTCCAGTTTTGTAGTTTGTTACTTATGTGACCTTTGACAAGTGAAATGAACTATTCTTTGCTTCATTTTTGATATCTGTGAAGTGGAGAAAATGCTACACCCTTGAAGTGAAATAGTGGAAATTTCATGAATACATTGGTTTCCTAATGATGCTGTTACAAATTAACACAAATGTGACAGCTTAAACAATGCGCATGTATTATCTTACAGTTCTAAAGGGGGTATTTTGACATAAATCTCACTGGGCTGAAATCAAGATGTTGGCAGAGCTGCATTCCTTTTTGTAGGTCTGTTTGCTTGACGTTTCCAGTTTCTAAAAGCTGCCCCATTCCCTGACTCATGGTCTCCTCTCTCTGCCTTCAAAGCCAACAAGGGCAGGTAGATGCCTTATACTTTTATCTCTCTGACCAACCAGAGAAGGTTCTCCACTTGTAAGTATGCAGGATTAGAATGGACCCATCCAGATAACCCAGGATAATCTCTCCATCTCAAGGTCCTTAATTTAACCACATCTGCAAAATCATTTTTTCCATATAAGGTAACATGCTCACAGGTTCTAGGGATTATGGAATGGACATCTTTGTAGGGTCATTATTTTGCCTATCACAATGAGATAATATATATCTCATGACATATCTGGCACACAATTAATGCTGGATAAATATTATTTTCCCTTTTTATTGTTTAAAATAGGTACTGAATGATAAAAGGACAATGGACAACAATTCAGCTGTGCCAAGGAGGAGATAGATGACCAAATCTGAGAAAACTATACATAAAAACTTAAAATACAAACACTGTTATTCTTCCAGAATAATTCCTGCTGTGGCATATTAGTACAGCTGTGTAACCTTCTGTTTGCCAGATAAGCATCTTGGCATTAAGCAGTTGAAGTATACTCACTGCCAGCCATAAGCAGCTCATCTTTCCTTTGGCCTAGCAGCCAAAGCATCTCAGCGCCATTTGGATAAATTTTGTTTTTGCAATCTGAACATCATAGTCCTTTACCTAAAAACAAAGAGACACCAGAGACAGTGATAGAGGAAGACAATATTGTCACTCTTCTGAGAAGTAGACTCTTAGCTCTGTTCTCTGTGATGAATGAGATTTTTCCTTCATTTATTAACATCAGTGTCTATAACTTCTGAGTCTCTGGTGCTTGATGTGTACCCATAGCTTTCAGGATAGTGGACACAATAGCGTTTAGGGAGCAAAGACATTATCCACATAGTTGCTAACTTCCGTATTATGAAGTATGAAGTCATTTCTAATTTCTCTCTTGCATCTCTGCTACACACACACACACACACACACACACACACACACACACACACACACA
>NW_020837956.1:10966119-11146838 GCF_003676395.1 Aethalodelphis obliquidens | reverse complement strand
CACACACACACACACACACACACACACACACACACACACACACACACCCCAATGCTTTCTTCCAAATAGCTGGTGCAATGGCAAGAAATTTATTACTTGACAACTTTTGTGATTAAAAGATGATTGAATGGCAGTAAGGTATTAAATGTTAAGTACCTTAAAAACAGCAATCATTGTCATCATCACCACCATTGTAAATAAGTCTCTGTTAATAAATTAAAATAAATGTTTTGCTTAAAAGGAAAATAAAATGTGGTCTCATTGGTGGAGACCAGAGCCGAAGAAAATCACTTTATTAATAACATTGGAAATGTCAATTTCTCCCTTAGGATTATCTTTTCTCTTCTGTAACCACCGTGACTTTTTGCCTAAGGGAATTAAATCTGAAATTAGGACTAGTCATTTTGTTTCTCGGATCAAAAAAGGCAATTACAGACTTTCTGAATTAAAAATAATTCTTGATGTTTTAAAAGCAATTCTTGCCCTAGGTGAGCTAGGATTTCAGTCTAATGCCACCCAAATTTCAGTAAACTAATTGCATTGTCAAAAATGACTACAAAAGAAATGATGTTTCCCCTATTTTGTGGACATTTTTCTAACTGTCTCTAAAAACTTGGTCAATATTTGCCAATTTAAAAATACGGTCCTGCCTCTGTATGCTGCGGGGAGTTGATTCCAACAGCCCATACCACTTCCTCCCCCGCAAACGCAGGTAGCAAAATCTGTGGATGCTCGAGTCCCTCATATAAAATGTGTCATACAGTCAGCCCTCCATATCTGGGGGTTAGATACGCTCTTGAGAAGATCAAAAGAGATGAGCATGGAGTTTCTGTATCTCTGGGACTTAGAGTTGGGCACATAGACTCTCTCTAGGTGGGGCTTAGGGAGAGAATTGTGTATTTGCCTTGCACACCTGACAGTACAAGGACCAGGCTTGTTTTATTTAGTGGGAAGAGAGTGTGTAGCGAGGGGTGAATTGACCTGGAGGAATTGATAGCGGCAGTTCAAGTACTGTTTGCCTCTGAAATCCTTGCTGCTGTTGACATCTCTCCTTTGTTGTCAGTCTCTAAAATAAATTAAAGATTTTGTTCCCTTGAGAAAAGAAAGCTGTAATTCATGCTTCATGTAAGTCAGCAAAAAAGTTTCTGCCAAAGGCTGAGTATCTGAAACACCGCAGTAAAAAGACCTAAATCAATAAAGAAGAAAAAGTTAAAAACAAATATATAATAATAATAAAAGAAAAATTTAAATATATCTGGCAATGCCATATTTTACTGTAAGAGTCAAGTTAGAGGTTGAAACAGAGCTTGTAAGAGAGGTATGTTCTATGGTACCCATTAATTTTTTCAGTTGATTATTTACAAGATGCTTTTAATAAGAGATGGGTAAAATCAGAGAAAAGGAAGCAAATAAAAATTACCTACACTTCTAGTATTAGTACAAATTATCATTTGTATTTTGGCATATTCACCTTGTTCATTTCTTTGCAAATTATTATAATTTTGTTTGTAAATTTTCCTTTTACTGTGATTTCAAATGTGCAGAATATTTCCTGATATTTTAAACCAGATTTAGCAAGTGTTAAACTTTGCCTCATTTGCTGTGTCATCTTCTCTCTTCACACGTTTGCACACGTACATGCACACACACATCTATCTATTTATACATAGTTATCTGCAGCCACATTCCTAGGTAAGCATATTTTTTTCTCAATCATTTGAGATCAGTGGGAGGTATCATATCTCTACCCCTAAATACCTATAAAATAAAAAACTGAGCATTGTTACAATACATTATCTAATCTACAGTACATATTTAAATGTTGCCAATTGTCCCAGTAATGTATTTTACAGTTTTCCTTCCCTCAGCAAGGCATATAAACTAGATCACATCTTGCATGTATTATACTTATCATGTCTAGTTCATCTCCATTAATCTGCAAAACATCCTCAGCATTTCTGTCTTTCTTGACTTTGACATTTTTAAGAGAACAGGTAATCATCATAATAATAATATAAATATAGAATGTTCTGCACTTTGAGTGTTTTTGGTGTTTCCTCATGATTTGATTTGGGTTTTGCATTATTGTTTTGCAAGAATACCACAAGAATGATGCTGTACCCTTCTCACTTCTCATACCAGGAGGCACATGGTGTCAGTTTGTTCCAGTACTGATAACATGAACTTCGGTCATGTGCTTAGGTGGTGTTTGCAACAATTCTCCACTATAAATTATTTTCCCATTTACAATGAATCTATAACTTGTGGGTAGGCACCTGAAGACTATGTAAATATCTTAATCTTCATCAACCTCACACTTTAAATTTAGCAAACATTGATGATGATTTCTAACCCTATCATTTCTTCCGTATTTATTAGTTGGCATTCTATTGATAGAGGTTTCTTATCTCCCCCGTCTGTTATTGATTAGTTTATTCATATATATTCATATAGATTCATGGGTTTCTATTTTATTCAAAGTTACTTATTATTACTGTATTTTTTTTTTTTTTTTTTTTTGCGGTACGCGGGCCTCTCACTGCCGTGGCCTCTCCCGTTGCGGAGCACAGGCTCCGGACGTGCAGGCTCAGCGGCCATGGCTCATGAGCCCAGCCGCTCCGTGGCATGTGGGATCTTCCCGGACTGGGGCACGAACCCGTGTCCCGTGCATCGGCAGGCGGACTCTCAACCACTGCGCCACCAGGGAAGCCCTGTTACTGTATTATTGTTGTTATGCTCAAGTTGCCTTAGATTTGGCCAGTGGGAACTTTTACAGTCTTTTTGCTCACCTCCATGATTTATTAAGCATTCCTTTAATGTGGTGAAAATGTTCCAGACCCATGTTGGATTTTCTCTGCCCCAGATCTTTACTATTAGTATTTGGTAGTAGTATTTACTTCAATGGGTCCTGTTTCCTTTTACTAGAGAATGACATTTGACACTAAGTTCTGGGGAATAAATGTATTCATTGTTACTGGTGTGTCATTTCCTCTAGGCCACTCAGCAGACAGAGCTAGAAAATATATGCATACACACACACACACACACACACACACACACACACACACCCCTATACATTTACAGGTGTACATATCTATTCCTCTATTTATCTGTGTAATAACTGAGTTCATATTAATTCCAGTGCAATACCACAGGGGACATTCTAGTTTTCCCCCTTTCCATATTTGTAACTCCTATTGCCAATAGTGAGAAAACTGGCTCTTGTTTTCATATATATGTATTTCTTCAATCCCAGAATCCAGAGAAAGTTGTTTCAAGGTTGTTGCAGGTTATTTTTATTAACAGAAAACCAATCAATCAATAAAATAAATCGGTTGAGTGTGAGTGTGTATATACATACCATCACATTCACCCTCTTAAAGTATACAATTCAGTGGTTTTTAGTATATTCAGTATATATATAGTATATAAAGTTGTGTTACCACCATCACTATCTAATCCCAGAACATTCTCATCAACCTCCCTCCAAAATAATCCCATACTCCTTATAAGTGTTCTCCATTGCCCTTCTCCTAGTTCCTGGACAACATTAGTCTGCAGGTAAATAATAGTTCCATAATACACTAGGGGCAGCTCCAATTACTGCAGAAAGAATGAAACAGAAGAAAGAATGCTATTTATGCTCTTGAAAATGCAGAGGCTTCTTGAAGAGCCCATGAGAGAGGAATGGGATCTAGCTAGGTCACATGTTTCAACTGCACCCCAAACAGCTCCTGTGAAGGAAGTAAAGACAAAGACGCTAAGCTTCCTTAGGGGCAGGTTTCACAAGCTGAAGTAATTCCATAGTAAAGGTAGTCACTGTGAGGTAGAAACAAAAAACCTACTCTTTAGGTTTGAATAAGTGCAGCTCTGAGGTAGTGAATTTCTGAATGTTTTAGGAAGACAGCAATGTCTCAAATACTGTTTCCTAAAATAGGAGACAGGATGTCTCTAGGGATTCAGGTATGATGAATGCATGGTGCCAGGACAGCCCTGATGGATTTGGATTTCACTGGGTGGCCATTTTAATGGTTAAATCTAAAGCAAAATTGGAACAGAGAGGTTGGAGCTACTCAGTGGGAAGCACACTTCTTCCCCACACCTGATATTTCCTTCCAGATGGAGAAAGTTCCACTAGGTTGAAGTCCCTTCATCCCCGCATTTAATCATCCCAGGGACAAAGGAATACATTAGTTGGTGAATTTTGGACTAGGGAACTGGCATGCATGTTTCTTTGCTCCCCGAGAGCAGTCTTGTCCATAAAACAAGAATTCTGCTTTTCTCTTTCATGCTGTGAGTGTTTCAGAAACAATTTCTGCCTTATGTAGCGCTCTGTACTAGTTCTGTGCTGGTTGTGACTTGTCTAATTCTGAGAGTCAGTATTCGGAGTACGTTTCTTTAAAGATATAAGCCACATTCTTCTTTTTTTTTTTTTTTGCGGTACGCGGGCCTCTCACTGTTGCGGCTTCTCCCGTTGCGGAGCACAGGCTCCAGACGTGCAGGCTCCGGACGCGCAGGCTCAGCGGCCATGGCTCACGAGCCCAGCCGCTCCGCGGCATGTGGGATCTTCCCGGACCGGGGCATGAACCCGTGTCCCCTGCATCGGCAGGCGGACTCTCAACCACTGCGCCATCAGGGAAGAGCCCTAAGCCACATTCTTCACATTTAATTATTCTTAGCTGGTTCTTTTTTTCGCATTTCTCAATTGGTTCAGTTCTTTTGTAGAGATGAGATTTTGTTATTGGACCACCTAAATCCTGTTTTCACTTGCTAACATCCCAGTGCTGCATTCTCTGAAGCTTAGGTTACTGTGATATCTCTAACCTAATCTTATTTACTTCTTATTTTTTAGAATTATGCCGAGGATTCTTATCCCATTATTTATTAAGGCGACTGTATGTCTCTATGTTAATGATATAAAATACTTTATCATTGTAATGCTTTTGGTGCAGTGCTAAGAATCTGCAGTGTGACATTGTTGAAACTGAAACTCCCACCTGGTTTATGTTGTTGTTTGGCTGTGTGTGAAAATAGAAATATTATAATATTAAAAATAATTTTTATTTCTTCTTTATACAACTACCATAAAATTTCTTTGGTTTTCGTTTCACTTATATTTCATCCGAAGTTATGAAACATGCTTATGTGGGGCTTTCATTCAATACACTAAAATCTTTTCTTGTGCTACATAATTTAAATCTAATTATATCCATGCATTTAAAACATTAATCACAGAAATTTATCAGTGTAATATATTCTGCTCAAACTTCTGACTTGTTTCTTTATTCTCTGCCTATGTCTCTGCTTTCATTTACTAATTATTTTCTAAAAATGGGGAAATGGTAGTGGTAGGCAGAGACACACAAAGATAGGGCTTCCTTTGCTTTTTATCAGTTTTATGGATTATATTCTAAAAACTGAATACTGAATATATTCTCAGGATAGTCTGTCAGCGTATGATTTTGATAAAATACCATTGTGTGTAAAGCAAGATACACAAAATATTCAGCAATAAAAATAATGAGACTGTTTCTTATTTTGAGAGACATTTTAAAAGTTCTTGAGACCCTTCCTGTATATGGACCCTTAAGTCCATATACAGGAAGAGGCAAACTCATCCATGTAGATCAAATAGGCGAAATCATTTTGGAAAGCAGTTTGGATGCCTAGATTAAGATCCTTAACAATATGCACACACTTTGTTCATTTCGGGAACATTATGCTAAATACAGTGCTTTTAATTTTTTAAAGAAGACTTTATGCACAGAGACTTTTATAATAAAGAAATGTAGAACACCTGAGCTTTTTAACAAAAATAATAGTAAGATAAAGCATGATGTATAAACATAAGAGAATATATTAGCTATTAAATTATGTTAATGAGTCCAGTTTCATATGCAGGATACATAAGTCATAATACTAAAAGGAAATTATACATTCACTATGATGACAACAATATAAAACTGAAAAAATCCAAATCTATGAAATATAGAAGGAAATAAGACAAAATATTTATCATGGCTGTCTTAGAAATATTGAATAAATATAATATTTTTCTTGAATTTTTAATTTTTCAATCACAATTTCAATGACTGTGGAATGTCATGTGAATAACATTCATAATAAAACCCTTTTTATTTTAAAATTTAATGTACAAATAATAGTAAATGTACAGATATCAAAATGACTATGCATGTAATTTCTTGGATTGAGTTAATCCATGAAGCCTCACAGTGGAGTTAAATTTAACTTAAATTCTGGAAGTGGAGAGAGATACAGAGGGCTAAAAAAAAAAAATTAAGTTCTTATTTGATGCTTGTTTAGTAGGTGTTGCTCATAGAAGCATGAGGGAAACAGTATGGATTCACTAGCTCTATTCTTCCATGTGGATTTTTAAAAAATTACTCTGCAACTCAGGAATCTTTCTAGTTGTAACTATGAGTTTTTATTTGCCTCTGTAAAATCTTGCTTATACCCTTTACATGTATTTTTTTCTCTTGCTTTGTATGCCATCTTTTCTGTTAAATTCATTTTTCCCTTGAGGATTTGATTAGTCAGCCCCTTAGAGAAAGAATTGAAATAGTAAATAAAGGCGTCTTGAGATCCGAAAGGGGGTGGTTTACATTAATAAGAATTCTCTTTCCTACCGTATGTGGAGGTGAGAATAATATTCTTAAGTGCTGCAACTTCTAAAGCACTGCCTAACACAAATAATAAATACAAATATTACAATAGTGTATGAACTATTGAAGAAAGTACTCTATATTCTCAAACTCTAGAGGTAATCGCTACATGATATTGTAATCCTGTATGATAAAGTGTGTATGTATGCACATGCTATATATGATACATATCATTATATTTAATTTATAATATCAACATTATTACAGCATACATACTCTTCTCTAAAACATATTTTATTACATATTTCATGTTTTTTTCCTCAAGTCAAAGTACGTAGGGCATCTTCATCCTCCTTAAAAATTATATTGTGTACTATTATGAGAACGAGCCATAATTAGTTTTCTTTAATTTTTATTGATGATCATTTAGATTATCTTGCAATCACTGTCCTTGTATATATACCTTTGCTCTGATTATATTTGCAAAGCAGGAGCATTAAATATAATTGGGACGTGGTTATTACTGAGTTAAGCTTGTGTTATACAAGTAAAGGGTAGGCAGTATATCCAGTGACAGTAGAGATAGGGCAATACAAATTGATCTGTCTTTAGAATTGCCCTTACAGGAATTAGATTGTGAGAGAATGGTCCAATCAGAGAAATAAGAAATATTACTGTGATCATCAATCAAGAGAATAATGGTCATGATTATGATGATAAATTTTATTAAAAGCTTATGATGTGCCAGTGAATAAGTTAAACCATCTTACATAATTCCTACAAAAACCCTATTAAGAAAATAATACTATTATGCCCATTTTGCAAATGAAGAAATTAAGGTAAATTAATTCGACACAGGTCACATAGTGGAATCTATTTTCATAGCAAGAATTCAGTTTCATCATATATAATCCCATGAACAAGTGTACCAGTAAAAGTAGAGAGAACAATGAATAGAAATATCTGCACCCCAAGTCCTTGTTGAGGTTGGCCTCTAGCTATTGAAATGACTCTGGTTACAACCGTAATGAGTGACAGTGTGAGAAATGAAAAAACGCCAGGCATTGTGTCAGGACCACTCAGTCTTTTCACCTCCACAAACTCCTAATTCAAGGTGATATTTTGCTGTTTAAATGAGCTTAAGTATATTCAAATACTTTGTAGTCTATAAAATGGGGAAGTGAGAAAATGATGAGATTGTGATGATTATGTGTGTTAATTATTATGAGTTTCATTCATTTCAGTTAGAAAATCATAGATGTCCAAGAAGATAAAGGACAGTTGAGCCAGTTAATTATATCAAAGTGTTCCATGATAAAGTCTCTTACTTATATCTGAGTACATAAAGGCTGAAACAGAAAGGAAGTGGGAGAAAACCTATAGAGGAACTGAATCACTACTCTTTCTTTAATTTCTTTAATTTTGCTACTATCCAATGATGGCTTCTTTAGATTAGATCACGTACTATTTTGGCCACTTGAACAATTTTGCAGTGGACCAATAGTGACTGAAATCAGTTTTAAAAAGCAAAATTCATGTATTATAAACTTCCAGGACAACCACTTAGATATTAAATCAAAATATTGGCTTCACTGTTCATTTCATTTTTCTCTCTTATCTTCCACAGTGGTAGGGTCAAGGTTAGCTGATTTTTTACCTCGAAAGTCTCACTTAAATCTGTCCCTTCTTTTCTACCATGATTAAGAATTCCAGTGGCTTCCCTGGTGGCTCAGTCGTTAAGAGTCTGCCTGCCAATGCAGGGGACAAGGGTACGAGCCCTGGTCCGGGAATATCACACATGCCGCGGAGCAACTAAGCCCGCGAGCCACAACTACTGAGCCCGCGTGCTGCAACTACTGAAGCCCGCACACCTAGAGTCTGCGCTCCGCAACAAGAGAAGCCACCGCAATGAGAAGCCCACACACTGCAACGAAGAGTAGTTCCCGCTCGCTGCAACTAGAGAAAGCCCACGTGCACCAGAATTCCACATTGATGACAGAATATGAAAAGTATTCTCCCACTCTGGGGTGGGACCCAGGGAAACCAGATAATTTACAATGAGGTAGAAATGAGGCAAAGGACTTGTTTCCTAATTAAGGAACATGAAGGTTGAAGTTGGTAGAGAGGGATTTGAGGGAAGATCAGAAAGAAGCTTTCCTGATCAACATCCCAGACCCCCGGTCCCATGGTTCCCAGGTAAGGAAGTGGCAACGAGCCAAAAAGGTGGTAGGCATGAACTTCTATGAAGTTAACATGTTTCAGATTCTCAATACTTGTTGCTCATTACAATCAATATTATCTTTATATGACTCTTTATAAGGATACATCTGGTTTAAAGGCCCTCAGAAGAGAATTTGTCTTGGGATGTGGGCAGAAGGGATATGGGTGTAGCTATAAAACAGCAACATGAAAAAAAAAGGGACTTCCCTGGCTGTCCAGTGGTTGCAACTCTGCGCTCCTGCTGTGGGGGTCACAGGCTTGATCCCTGGTTGGGGAACTGGGATCCCATGTACCGTGAGGCATGGCCAAAAAATAAAAACAGAGCACCATGAGTGATCCTTGTGGTGATGTAAATTGTCTGCATGTTGACAGTATCGTGTCAATGTCTCGGTTGTGATATTTAACTGTTGTTTTGCAAGATGTTGTCAATGGGGATACAAAGTATCTATCTGTTTTCTTACAACTGCATGTGAATCTATAACTGTCTCAAAATATTCAAAAAAAAAAAGAAGAGAGTTTGTCTTAGAATGTGAAGCTCTCTCTCTCTCTCTCTGTCTCCACATATATCTCTATATTCATCTCTATATCTATCTATGTATCTATCTAAGTATCTATCTGTGTATGTATGTATGTATCTGGTTATTTTTTGTTGGTTTTCTTATTTATTTTGTGATGCTGCTTTTATAGTGATAAATATGTTGCTACTTTGAGCTGCAATATTTTTAAAGCTAAGGAATAAGGGGTAACATCAAAAGAACTGATGAGAGCAAAGTAAGTAATCACCCTTATTCTTTGGCTCATTTCCCTAGTCTTAGCACAGAAAGCAAGCCCTTTAAAGGATAAGTAAAAACATTATGAGTAGAGGAAACTTTCCATAGACTCTCTCCTAATTGGCCACATTTTATCTGTTGGCTATTTATATTTCTACCCACTGTAGCATCAGGAAACTGAAGCTTGGGGAAAACCAATGCTTTAGAAATGCATTTGGGGCTCACTCAAACTTGATTTTATACATGGAAATGTTGGCCGATTTATCAGATAAGGGCAAGTTAATACCACTACCAAAATTATAAAAACAGCAACCTCCAACAACTGATACTGTATATTTTCCACTTTTACAAAAATATAGTTTTACCTATAAATATTTAGTTGTGTCTGGAAGAAATCATTGGGAATGACTCCTTAACTGGATTTTTCTCTGGTTGGAGAAGTAAGCTTTTCCAAAGTGTGTGGACCTTCTTTGAGCTGCCATGGCTACGTCTGACATTCCTTTTTATGTGCCTGTCAAGTTTTCTTCAAGGAGCTTAGGAGTGCTTGCTGGGAGAGTATACATGGGAGTGGCGGCAAAGAAAAGACATAAAGAGAGGGAAATAGGGGAAGGTGGAGAAGGAAGAAAAATCTGTGTCTTAAACATTCTCACAACTATTTCATTGGAATTACTTTTCAGATGAAAATTTGTTATTGAAATACAGAACCATCTCAATTATCTTTGGTTTTTGGTTAATTTAAATTATCCTGGAAAGAATTTTAAACTTTAAGAATACTACTGATTATTTAAAATATCTTTTTCTTTAGATATACAAAAGTAGCAGTTAAATATCCTAATTGTTCAGGTTGAGTCTATGAATCCCATTGACTCTATTTTCCTGTTTAGTATACTCCTAAAGGTATTTGGTACAATCATCTGCTCGCTCTTTCTACCCCTTTCATTGCCCAAGAAGAATACTCATTTCCACCCTATTTGTTCTCTTTGCACTGTCATTAGACCTTGACTGGAGTTCTAGCAGGGCATGACCAAGGTTAGGAGATGCTTAGACAACACCACAGTAGCAGCTCTATGCATATCAGGCAATCCACCAAGAGATAATACCTCTTTCATCTAGGAACATAGGGACCTGATAAGACTGTCAACTAGAGAGTGTGATACAAGGTATAGGGCATTCCAATTCCACAAGAAAAGTAATGTGATTTACCACGAGGCAATAAAATAGGTCCATGGTAATCTTTTGACTGTATCTCTTTACTATAATATCTATTAGGTATCTGTTTCTAGCCCAAATGAGAATAGAAAAGATGTAATTCTGTGCCATCACTGTAAGCTGTCTTGTGTATTAAAAATGAAGATAGAGCTCAAAAAAGAAGAGCCACAGCTCTGTTCATAGACCTTACTTGTAGACACTCCTCTATTTGTGCTCCCTAGAAAACAGAAGGTCATGTGATTGAAAGAATTAAAAAAGAGAGAGAGTGAGAGACATTAAGGAAGAGAATAAACTCAGGGACAAAGGACAGAGAAACATGGAAGGGTAATTTCTGAGAATTACTTAATTTTATACTGAGTAGAAATAAAGGGATTTTACTGAAAGATATTTTTAACTCATGTCTTACTCTTAGAGCTCTGAGAATTTCATTTTCTTTGACTTGGAAAAAGACTCATTAGTTAATTTGGGGCATAGTAAGGAGAAGAATTCTCTAAAAAATAAGTCTGCATGTAAACCTATTGAATAGCCAAAATTTGGAGTACTGACAACACCAAATACTAGCAAGGAAGTGGAGCAACAGGAACTCCTGTTCGCTGCTGGGGGAAATGAAAAATGGTGCAGCTGCTTTGGAAGACAGTTTGGTGGTTTCTCACAAATTTGAATATACTCTTACCATAAAATTTAAGAATGATATTCCCTGATATTTACCTGAAGGAGGTAAAAACTTATGTCCACACAAACACATGTATATGGATGTTAATAGCAGCTTTATTCATAATAACTAAAACTTAAAATCAACCATTAGTCCTTCAGTAGGTGAATGGATACATAGGCTGTAGTACATCCAGATAATGGACTACTATTCCATACTAAAGAGAAATGAACTATCGAGCCATGAGAAGTTGTGGAGGCATTTTAACCTCATATTACTAAGCAGAAAGACAGCATACTCTATGATACCAACTATATGACACTCTGGAAAAGACAAAACTATGGAGACATTAAACTGATCTCTTGGTCTCCAGGGGTGAGGGTGGGGGGAAAGGATGAATAAGGAAAAACCCAGAAAATTTTTAGGGCAATGTAAATGCTTTGCATAATATTAAAATTATGGCTATATATCATTATACATTTGTCCAAATCTATAGAATGTACCACAGCAAGAGTGAATCAGAATGGAAACTATGGACCTTGGGTGATTGTGATGTGTCCATACAGCTTCATATTTGGTAGCAGTGCAGCCTGGTGCTAATAATCAGGAGACTATGCAGGTATGGAGTCAGGGGGGATACGGAAAACTTCTGTATCTATCATTTAATTTTGTTGTGAATTTAAACTGTTCTGAAAAATAAAGTCTTAAGAAAATAGGCCTATGTATATACCTTTGATACAAGAGTGGTCTTTCTTTTTTTTTTTTTTTTTTTTTTGCGGTACATGCGCCTCTCACTGTTGTGGCCTCTCCCGCTGCGGAGCACAGGCTCCGGACGTGCAGGCTCAGCGGCCATGGCTCACGGGCTCAGCCGCTCCGCAGCATGTGGGATCTTCCTGGACCAGGGCACGAACCCGTGTTCCCTGCATCGGCAGGCGGACTCTCAACCACTGCGCCACCAGGGAAGCCCCAGCAATCTTATATTGATGGGGCTTTGGGGAATGGGAGTGAGGGTCCAGTCCTGGTTAGAATTGGTGCCAGAAAAAGAATGGCCACTGTAAGAGTTGAAACAAGAGGTCCAGAGCGACCAACCATGGAACAAGAGATAATCAGAAGAATATAAGGTGCTTGGTATGCCTCAGAAATGCTTTTAGGGCTCTGGGCTTTCCACCATATATGGCATACGTTCTTGGGATTCATTATTTGGAAATAATTATCTCAAAGGTGGGAGACTTGGAGTTAACCTCTTGATAATATCAAGAGGCAATATGAGTTTAATAAATTTTTTGTGTGGTTATTAGATGAGATTAGCAGCTACCTTGAGGGATCCTTACTTGAATCCAGATTTTTAAAAGCTATGTGATCTTGAGTACGTTAATTCTACTCATTTCTTGCATATGTAACATGGGGATAAACAGTGCATTTTTGAGGGTTAGGCATGATGTCTGCAGGACAATTTGGGCCAGCAATTTTCCTGTTAGAAATTTATCTTGAGGAAATAAGCATACAGGTATGCAAAGGTATATGTATAGTAGTAACCTTCTTGATGCATTTTTGGACAGCAACAAATTAGAAGTATTTTACATGTTCAACAATAGATAAGTTAAATAAATTGTAGTGTAATCACATGAAGAAATGCTCTATATTTATTATGAATGACTATACATGTCAATATTTAGTGACAAGATTTCCATATTGTTTCTCATATTATTGTTACATGACAAAGAAGTTTATGAAATTGTCCAATCTTTTTTGTGTATTTGTGTATGTATGTGTACATGTGTGCATGTATATATGCATGTATGTAGAAAAATGGCAGGGTATATACAGCAATGGAAAATAATTATTTTGTTAGTTTTATATCACCTTTCTTTTTAAAATTTAATAAGTTATTTAAGGCAGCAGAACAATAACCCTTCCACAAAACCATTCACAAACAACTGTAACACAGTAGATATGGCAGTGTGTTTTTTGAAATGTGATTGTGGGAGATTTGGGTATCTCTAAGGTGATGAAATTCTGATGGGCTTATTTTCTTACTTCTTTTTTCCATATGGTCTATTTTTTAAATGAACATGACTATGTATTACTTTTATAATAAGAAAAAACAAAATTCTTTTTATTTTGATAAAACAAAGATATACATTCAGTACCTGGCAAGATACTAGAACTCTCAATGTATATTTGTTATAATTATCATGGGTAACTAGTAAAAGTGAGGTAATTTGGTATCCTATCAGTTGACAGAAGTCATAAGGTTGACTTAGCTCATGGATTTTAAAGGTGTGCTAGCAAACGTGTATTATCCCTAGAAAATTTAAATAGATCCTACTTGAGTAGTAGAAATATGTATTTGCATTTCATTTGGTCTAGAAAAACCATATGGAAATGTTATTTTCACTGGACTGAAAGCTGTATTGTTAAAATGCTTTCCAAAACATCCTAAAATTTTCCTATAAATAATATATTTTTATGATGAATCATAATGATCTAATTTTCTGAATGCATTGTTAAGGGTTGGTGTCATGGTCACAATGCTCTTGGTCATTCAATAATTCACCATTGCAGGTACTACATACACTGTCTGTAGGGCTTGTATGCTCTTTTTAGGTTTGAGTTTCTAATGTACTCACTGAAGAACCAGCCTAAAAATAGCAAACGGAGCCTCTCTGTGCTTATCAGATGGCTGCAAATCCTTTGGAAAATGCATGGGAGAGAGAGCTGCCAGGTATATTGTCTCTCTTAACTAGGGTTAAGGCTAAGACGGAGAGGCATGAATCTCCGAGAAAGGAGCTGGCTGCTTCCTCATCCAGAAGGCGTTCCCTTCTGACAGCCGGATTCGAAGTGGAGGCTCTGCAATCACGGTCCACTTTTTACCAAACAGCCTCTCTGGGCAGAAGGCCCACTGCCTGATTAATCTTGCCTTCCTCGAAACAGTAGGGAATCAGCAAAACACTCAATGTGGAATCCGTGTCTGAACTCACATGCTATTTGGGGCTCAGAGGGCAGGTACACTGGGACCTCTGTGTGGGAGCATTTGTTCTGAAGAGGATGATGTATTGATTTTGCATTTTAGAGGTTCTCTTGCTTTGAAAGCTGACTGAGGTAATTTAAAGGATATCAATTAAGGATCTTCATATCTGACTGCAAATAATTATCATCTGGGAATCCTTTAAAAAATACAGATTTAAGCTGCTGATTTTCCTACCTCAGTGAAGCCTTCCTGAGTCAGAATCCTTTGGGGTAGGGCCCAGAAATAATTATTTTTAATAAAATATTCCACTGATTTTGATGTACAGTCAGGTTTGAAAATCATTTCTTAATCTATCTGAGATAAATAAGTAAAAAATCTGTAGAAGAATAACATAACAAGCTGAAGGGGAGAGAGGAAACTGAGAAAGAAAAGGGTGTGAGAAGGAGAATGAGAAAAATCATTGCTAAAAACTAATAATGGGAAAAAGAGCGAGAGATATAAACTTCAAATGGAAGGAAATATTAAACACTGCAGCAGGCAGCTGCCAACTGCGAGTTGTACTGGTCTAGAAGAAAGGAGCCAGGAAGGAGCCAGGAGAGCAGTGTTTCCTAATCCGCAGGGGCTGCAGTTACTCTTGCATTCGTCATTTGTACACTAAGAGTAAATTAATTGTAATAAGACATTTTCACTGAACAAATGTTTCTTGCTTGGAAAATCAGTGCTTCGGGTTGCCACTCCTTTGATGCTCCAGCAGGATTGCTGAACGTTATCTTGGGGCAATGTTCTATTCTACCGATGTTATCATTTAATTATACCTCCATCACACCCAACCTTCCAGGTGTTAAATGAAATACTTCCTAAAAAATGTACGCCTTCAATAGGAACATGTAAACTAGGAAAGTAGAAATGTTTCAAATCCATACGGCTCAAAGTATCATCTTATGTCATGGGACCCCCATGTGTGGTAGCAAAAGTCATCACTTCGACTCCTGTTGAACAAAATCTAATTCAGTCTGAAAATACTGGGGAACGGAAAAAAATGTCTATTATTAGTTTTAATATGGAAAATGTTTAAGAAATGGAAGTGCTCTTAGGTTAAATGTCAAAATGAGAAAAAATATAAGCTAAGCTAAAATTGCTTTTATAAATATGACTAGATAATTCACATGTAAGAAATATATTGACTTTCAAGACTTCCAAGACTTTACTTGGACTTTCAGTCATTCGTTTATGCAGCTCCTACATCAAAACTCTACCGTGAGCTCTAGTGGTGTCTTTGCAAAGAAACCTGTGCTCCTCTCATCCTAAAAAACAAGACCTTCCACCCTCTGAGTCTCATGGTCTCTAGGGCAAGAAAATACTATAGACTTCTTTTCATTTGCAAAACGGGCAAAATAGTAGTATCTACTATGTGAGAAATGAGTGAATTAATATGCAGAGTTTGGGAAAATGACACATTGTATAAACATTGTACAAGTGTTTGCTGTGACTCATAAAGGCTAAGATTCTCCTATGGATTTTTAAGCTCCATG
This sequence comes from Aethalodelphis obliquidens, assembly GCF_003676395.1. Taxonomy (NCBI): domain Eukaryota; kingdom Metazoa; phylum Chordata; class Mammalia; order Artiodactyla; family Delphinidae; genus Aethalodelphis; species Aethalodelphis obliquidens. The sequence continues at coordinate 11,130,861 of NW_020837956.1, read as the reverse complement.
AACAATTTCCCCTCCATTTTCCCATATTTGTTCTTACAACATTCACTGCCTTGTAGCAACACATTTTAAGTGACATAATACTTTGTTTAGTAATAGTTAAAGAGTTGTGTGTCAGGGGTAGTTCCAGAGATCGGTAGTCTCTTATTCTTAATGTCCCTTCGTGCATTTATATCAAAAAAATTCAAATAAAAATCCTGTCACAGCCTTTGGTTTTAAAGGAGATTGAAGATAACAATGGAAAGCCAAAGGAAGGGAAAAAAGATTTGAGAGGGACGCAAGGAAAACGTGTCCCTGCTGCAGAATGGCTACCCTCTGATGAGACTGAGACATCGTAGATGGGACAGAGAGGGAGGGACTTCTCATTTACATCAGAGAGAGACAGGTACAGCCACCAAACTGCTCTCCTTTCTTAAGTTGTAGAACTTTTGTTTGATCTTTCTCCATCCCTCACCTATGTTTGTCCTTTTTACAGTTCTCTACAAAATTCCCCCAATAATACCCCCTTTCACAGTATTACTTTACTACCTAAAGTTCCCACAGACTTCTCCCTTAAACTGTTGCTGTGTCCTCTAGCCACCCCGCCCCCATCTCCCTGCCACAATTAGCTGAACTTGCTGTGTTGTGACACCAGAAACAGAGAATGCAATATGTTCATCTTAAACTGTGGTCAGAATATCGAAGATTATGCATCCCAAATAGAATGAACACCATGTTTCCTGATACCAACTGTTTACAAATAATGTATGCCTAGCACCTCTGTGTTTTTTAAGTTAATATGGTACAATTGATATTCTGCCTGTATTGCTATGCTTTCCCTCTCCCACTGCCTTGTAAAATTTGTTAGTTTTATCATTTTAAATGTCAGTTGTCTTCACAAAACAACCTCCTTTTTATTTAATGGCTTCAATTAGAAAAAGAAATTTAAGTCGTACATATACATCACAAAGACAGAGTGAAAGGGAGATAACATAAAATTTTAAAAGAGTGAGTGCAACTGAAATGAAAGCTTACTACATTTTCTAAAAGAGAATGAGTGCTTTTTTCCATCAAGAAAAATGATAGTACTGATATATGACTTTTATTTCAATATCAATAATTTTTCCCAAGAGAACAAAGTCACTACCTGAATTCTAAGACAGGGAAACACCTTCCAGATATTTCCTGAAAAAAAAATTAGAAAACCCAGATGACCTCGAGTATGGTGATGCCTTTTTAGGTGAAACCCCAAAGGGATAATCCATGAAAGAAGTAACTGATGTGCTGGACTTCATTAAAATATAAAACTTCTGCTCTGTGAAAGACAGAATTCAAGAGAACTAGAAGACAAGCTACAGACCTGTAGAAAATCTTTACAAAAGATTAAAAAAATCTGAGATAGTACTGTTATCCAAACATACAAAGAACTCTTAAAACTCAAAATTCAGAAAACAGCCTGATTTAAAAATGGGCCAAAGACCTTAGTAGACACCTCACCAAATAAAATATGCAAATGACAAACATACAAAGAATGCTCCAAGTCATATATCATCAGGGAAGTGCAAATTAAAACCACTGCATGTCTACTACAATGGCCCAGATGTGGAACACTGACACCACCAAATGATGACAAGGATGTGAAGCATCAGGAACTCTCATTCATTGCTGGTGAGAATGTAAAGTGGTGCAGCCACTTTGAAAAACAGTGTGGCGGTTTCTTCAAAAACTAAACATACTCTTAACACATGATCCAGCAGTCATTCTTCTTGGTATTTACCCAAAGGAGTTGAAAACTATGTCCACACAAAAACCTGCACACAAAAGATTACAGAGCTTTATTAGTAATTGCCAAAAACTTGGAAGAAACCAAGATGGCTTTCGGGGTGTGAATGGATAAAATGTGGTACATTCAGACAATGGGATACCATTCAGTGCTAAAAAGAAGGGACCTATCAAGCCATGAAAAGACATAAAGGAAACTTAAATTTATATTATTAAATGAAAGAAGTCAATCTGAAGAGGCTGCATACTGTATGTTTCCAACTATGTGACATTTTGGAAAAGGCAAAACTGTTAAGACATGAAAAGATTAGGAGTTTCCAGGGGTTGGGGCAAGGGCAAGAGATAAATGGGTGGAGCACAGAGGTTTCTGAGGGCAGTGGAAATACTCTGGATGATACCATAATGATGGATACATGTCATTACATGTTATGGCAAATCCACAGAATGTACAACACAACACCAAGAGTGAACTGTAGTGTAAACTGTGGATCTGGGGTGATTATGATGTGACAGTGTAGGTTGATCAATTGAAAATTCCCACTTTGGAGGGGAATGTTAATAGTGGGAAGGCTGTACATGTGTGGGGATAGGAGATACATCAGACATCCCTATACCTTCTGCTCAATTCTGCTATGAACCCAGAACTGCTCTAGAAAAATTATCTTGATAAAAACTAAATAAAATTAAAGAATTTCTCTTCAGAGCACAAATGAAAGAAGACTAGATGTCATGTGAGGAAGAATCAACCAGGGCCCTCTGTTCATTTACCTTGGTATCAATGCCAGATCCCATTTACGATGTATGTTTTGGTAGCATCCTCTTTTTTTTTTTTTTTTTTTTGCGGTACGCGGGCCTCTCACTGTTGTGGCCTCTCCCCTTGCGGAGCACAGGTTCTGGACGTGCAGGCTCAGCGGCCATGGCTCACGGGCTCAGCCGCTCCGCGGCATGTGGGATCCTTCCCAACCGGAGCACGAACCCGTGTCCCCTGCATCGGCAGGCGGACTCTAAACCACTGAGCCACCAGGGAAGCCCGGTAGCACCCTCTTGATTCTCCAGTTTGGCCACTGAGTCCTATCATTTTGGAGCTATTTGCATATCATTTTCTTCCCATCTGTATATTATTGAATACTTCCAACTGATCAAAAAATTTTTTTCCTTGAATTCAATAAGGAGTGACAGTCCTTCTCCTGTTCTGTTAGTGAAAATAACAGGAAATAATATGGGGTAGAGGAAAGAAGAGACCATTCCCAATGGAAATTATAATGGACCAAGAATCTGGAGCTGAAATTTAATTTTGATGATGCAAAAATCCATTGTTGTGCAGTGTCCAAACAGCCTATTAAAAGGGGGATTATGCAGTCAGTCACTGATTATTTGGTCTACACACATTTAACCTTGATATCTAGGCTGTCCTGTTTGTGGCATTTAATCTGTGTGTTTTTCTGATTATATATTTAAGGTAAATTTATGTATAAAGCTGTTGTTGAATCCTTTGTCTTGTATATTGTCTAAGATCTATTGCATAAATAACCACATAATTAATTGTGGTTAAACCATTTATTCATTCAAACAACTATTATTTCGGAGCCTTAGTGGTAGAAATTAGCTAGCAAAAGATGCAGAATCCTTCTCCTAATCAATCTTACAATCAGGTAAGAAAGAGAGACAACAAACCAGTGATCAAACAAATAATAGTAGTAAAAATGTTTATCTCACTTGATACCCCGTCAGACTTCTCTTTCATCAGGCAATAAGCCTTACATGGCTTAATATATTTCCATGTTTGCTTTGGCAGATTAGAAGGCCAGAATGAACTTTCAAGAAGAGGAATGATATAAAGAGAAAGGATAGGAAATAAACAACCTGAGTCTGACTCTCATTCCTTCACCTTTTACTTGTGAAAAGTTTCTTGTGTGAAACTGCATTTCTGAGGCTCTGCTTTCTCATTTCAACATGGAATTCACTAACACCTGGACTTCTTATCTCATTGTTTTCAGAAACCAATGGCACCATGTACATAAGGGTAACACAAGTAATTTATAAATAAAAGACATTAAGGAATCATTCTTAAATTAACGAAATAAATTGCATTAGATTTCTTTTCTCCTTTAAAGCTATGACTGACACTTTCCTATATATATAAGAGCAAATATATTTTATACATTTTATTAAAGTTTCACTAAATCTTTTTGAAATGGAATGTTAAATTCTAGGATTAGGAAAAAAACCTTAAAGTTTATCAAGTCCAACTACCACTTGATGTTTAAAATCTCATCTATAACTTCCACATAATATGTGAGTTTAATTATGCCTAAGTTTCCATTCCTTTAGTGATGGGGGATTTAGAACTTACTGAAACAGTTCATTCTGACTTAAAAACTATGTCAGAAATGTCTTCCTAATTTGGAACTGGAATGTCTCCTGGTAGCTTCTGCCAAATGTTCCTAAATTACAAAGACACTGGGTATGTAAGTGTAGGTTGTGCACTGTACAAGGACACTGATTGATGAGGCATTGTTCTGATGGTAAACGTTGTGCAGTTGTCTGTTTACTAAGATATTTTTTTCTGGCCAATGGAAGTAAATTAAGGAGGAAATGCTATTTAAAAATTCTTGCAAAGGTACCTTTGGGTTAACAGCAGCCCTGTTTTATCATTTGTAGTCAGATAGATAAAAGCCCATCCCTCCTCCTTTTGGATATTTATTTTGGTCAGTATAGTTCCAAGAGCCTGTAGACTCCCTCTCTGAGAGGGACTCAGGTTTCGATTTCTAAATCACAAGTTGCCCACCTTGATAAATATAAAAATAAATGTAACAATTTTGAAAAGCATCTAACTACTTATAATAACATGTAAAACATCATGCAATATTTTCTCTAATGTGGAGTTGCAGTGGGATTGTAACGTGCCGCAGCATTTTGAAGAATCGATTATCAATAATACACATTAAAATGTAAAGATTTCTTATGAAATTTCTGATATTACCCAAATAACATGTAAAGGCACTTTTTATAACACTCTCATGTTATCCCCTATAGTATCATAGGAGCTTCCATTGTCTGTTAAGAATAGATTCAAAATGTCACCTGCTCAAAGATATTCTTATCCAGTGTGTGCATATCAATAACATTCAGTGTTATTTAGCTAAATTTATATTGTTAAACAAGCGATTCTGATATTAAAATAGAATCTATATCTTGGTTTTGAATCTCACACATCTGGTTTTAAAGAGACAATGAATATTGTTGAGCAATTAAATTTTATCTAAAACTTATAGCTTAAAGGGAAGGGGGTGGGATTAGAATAAAGGTATGATCATTAACAAACATTTTATTACACACTGCCTTTCCATTTTTAGCTAAATGGGTCTCAATTCTTGTATCTCCTATCTAGTAATTTCTGTCTGGATTTTTTTTTTTTCTAGAACAGGACTTACCACCTGTAAAACCATTATATATTTCTTAAATAAGAAAAAATGATGCAATTTTCATTGCAGAAGTTAAGCTAGTTCCAAAGCATTTGAATTAAAAAAGTGCGAGTTTACCTCCTTGCCAGGCCAGCCATCTAATTTCCCAGGGCCAGTCACAAACCTTAATTTTTTTGTTTATCTCTTAAGCCATATTTTTGTGCCTATACAAGAACTGTTTAGACACATTAATATTTTAAAAATACAAATGGAGTTCCTTCATTTATTCAACAGATATAGAGTCTACTTTTTTTTTGGCAGTGTTCATTCTTGTACCTGGGGGTAGACAGATAATAAAGCAAAAGAAGAAAATAATAGATAAATATATAAGACCAATAAGGAAAATAAAACAGGGCAGCCTGACAGTGATGGATGGGATGGTGCTTCATTAGATTGGTGGACAGGGAAATCCTCCCTGAGGGGTGACGTGGGGACAGAGTATTCCAGGACAATGAAATGAGCTGAGGCAAAAACAAGATTAGCACCATCAAGGAACAAAATCAAGTTCCCAAGGAATGAATCAGAATAAGGGAAGAGAAAGGGGTAGAAATAATGTGAGAGAAGTAGTAAGTATCTGTAGGGTCTTCCAGGCTGTGATGGGGAGCCTGGATTTTATTTTTAAGTGTGATGTGAAGTTGCTGGAGGGTTTTAAGGAGGTAAATTACATGATTTTATTTTTATTTAAAAATTCACTCTGGCCACAATGTGGAGGGGAGATTATACAGACATATCTTAGAGATACTGGGGTTTCAGGTCCAGAGCCCTGTAGTGAAGTGAATGTCACAATAAAGTGAATCACATGAATTTTTTGGTTTCTTGGTGCATATAAAAGTTATATTTAACTATACTGTAGTCTATTAAGTGTATAATAGCATTATACCTAAAAAGTACATATTTTTATTAAATTAAAAAATACTTTATGGCTAAAATATGCTAACCGTCGTCTGAATCTTCAGTGAGTCATGATCCTTTTGCTGATGGAGTGTCTTGCTTTGATGCTGGTGCTGCTGACTGATCAGAGGGGTGGTTGCTGAAAGCTGGGGTGACCGTGGCAATTTCTTAAAATAAGACAACAGTGAAGTTTGCTACATCGATTGACTCTTCCTTTCACGAACAAGTTCTCTGTAGCGTGCAATGCGTGTGATAGCGTTTTACTCACAGTAGGACTTCTTACAAAATTGGAGTCAGTCCTCTCAAACCCTGCTGCTGCTTTATGAACTGAATTTATGTAAGATTCTAAATCTTTTCTTGTCATCTCAGCAGTCTTCACATCATCTTCACCAGGAGTAGCTTCCATCTCAAGAAAACACTTTCTTTGCTCAACCATAAGAAGCAACTCCTTATCCATTCAAGTTTTATCATGAGATTGCAGCAATTCAATCACATCTTCAGACTCCACTTTTAATGCTAGTTCTCTTGCTGTTTCCACCACATCTGCAGTTACTTCCTCCACTGAAGTCTTGAGCCCCTCAAAGTCATCCAGGAGGGCTGGAATCCACTTCTTCCAAACACCTGCTAATGTTGGTATTTTGATCTCTTCCTATGAATCACAAGTGTTCTTAATAGCATCTGAACTTTTTACAGAAGATTTTCAACTTACTTTGCCCAGATCCAAAAGAGGAATCACTATCTATAGACTTATTAAATTTGTCCCTTAAATAATAAGACTTGAAAATTGAAATTACTCCTTGATCCATGGACTGCAGAATGGAGGTTGTGTTAGCAGGCATGAAAACAACATGAGTCTTGTACTTCTCCATCAGAACTCTTGGGTGACCAGATGCATTGTCAATGAGCAGTCATATTTTTAAAGGAATCTTTTTGTCTGAGCAGTAGGTCTCAACAGTGGGCTTAAAATATTTAGTAAACCATTTTGTAAATAGATGTGCTGTCATCTAGACTTTGTTGTTCTGTTTATAGAGAACAGGCAGAGTAAATTTAGTATAATTCTTAAGGGCCCTAGGATTTTCAGAATGGTAAATTAACATTGGCTTCAGCTTAAAGTCACCAGCCTCATTAGCCCCTAACAAGAGAGTTGGCCTGTCCTTTGATACTTTGAAGCCGGGCATTGACTTCTCTCTAGCTGTGAAAGTCCTAGGTGGCATCTTCTACCAATAGAAGGCTGTTTCATCTACATTGAATATCTGTTGTTTAGTGTAGCCGCCTTCATTCATGGTCTTAGCCAGATCTTCTGAATAACTTCCTGCAGCCTCTGTATCTGCATTTGCTGCTTCACCTTGCACTTCGGTGTTATAGAGACGGCTTCTTTCCCTAAACCTCATGACCCAGCTTCTGATAGTTTCAGACTTCTCTTCTGTAGCTTCCTCGCCTCTCTCATCCTTTGTAGAAATGAAGAGCATTAGAGCCTTGCTGTGGATTAGGTGTTAATTTAAGGGAATGCTGTGGCTGGTTTGATCTCCTATCCGGGCAACTAAAACTTCTGCCATATAAGCAACATGGCTGCTGCTTGTTCTTATCACTTGTTTATTCCAATGGAGTAGTACTATAATTTCCTTCAAAAACTTTTCTGTTGCATTCAAAACTTGGCTAACTGTTTGGGCAAAAGGCCTAGCTTTCAGTCTATCTCAGCTCTCCACATGCCGCCCTCACTAAATTCAATCCCTTCTAGCTTTAGATATAAAGTGAGAGACATGCAATTCTTCCTTTCACTTGAACATTTAGAGGCCATAGTAGGATTATTAATCAGCCTAATTTCAATACTGTTGTATCTCAGGGACTAGGGAAGCCCAAGGAGAAAGAGAAAAGGGGGAACAGTCAGAACACACATAAAATTTATCAAATTCACCCATCTAATATGGGTGTCATTCACGATGTCTCAAAAAAATTATAATGGTAACGTCAAAGATCACCATGACACGTACAATAATAGTGAAAAAGTCTGAAGTATTGTGAGAATTACAAAATTGTGACATAGTGCTATAAAGTCAGCAAGTGCTGTTGGTTAAAAGGCACTGATAGACTTGCTCAGTGCAGGGTTGCCATAAACCTTTCATTTGTGAAAAACGTAACAGCTGCAAAGTGCAATAAATCAAAGTGCAATAAAATGAGCTATGCAAGCAGATGGAGGTAGAAGTGGATGGGAGTTTATTGTGTTCACAGGATGATGGTAGTGCTGGGACTGAGTAATAGAGGGTGGAGGTAAGGACGTCAATTAGGAGGGAATGTAGGGCATCTGGAACAGAGTGGCAGCTGTCTAGATAGAACTGAACAGAATTGGTATATGTTTTAGGGAAACAGTCAGCATAGGGGTGTGGTGAGATGAGGGGATGAGTAGAATACTTTAAGATAAATCCTAGGATACTGGCTTGGGCAGGTGAGTAAATGGTGACGCACTTTATAGGAAGGGAAAAGATTAGGCTGAAGGCACATTTTGGCATACGTTCAATTGAAGCTGCCCCTTAGAAATGCAAGTGAATATGTCAAGTGGGTAGTTGACTATTAGAAATAAACTGGCGTTCAGGGAAATTCAGAGAATGGGTTAGAGGCATAACTTGGAGAGTCATCACCATGGATGGTAGTTAAAATCAAGTGAGTGGCTAAGGGATCCTAGTACATATTTTAATTTTTATGCAGTATTTTTTTCGGTACGCGGGCCTTTCACTGCTGTGGCCTCTCCCATTGCGGAGCACAGGCTCCAGACGCGCAGGCTCAGCGGCCATGGCTCACGGGCCCAGCCGCTCTGTGGCATGTGGGATCTTCCCGGACCGGGGCACGAACCCGTGTCCCCTGCATCGGCAGGCGGACTCTCAACCACTGCGCCACCAGGGAAACCCTTTAATGCAGTTTTTGCTTTTTATTTTTTTCTCTGTGTTTCCTAATTTTATTGTTTATTTATTCCCTCTTCACCCTCTCATTTGCTGGTTTTTGGGAAAGTTGAATCAAGAATTTATTCTTTACATTTTAAAAATTTGAATTATTTTCACTTATAAAAAAGACATATATATATATGTGTATGTGTGTATATATATATATGGTAATGCAAGTGCTTTTCTAGGAGTACAGATGCACATAGAGTAAAAAGTAAGCCCCTCTACTTACCCTGTCCCCTAGATACTCGCTTCCTCTCAGGAGAAGCAATGTGGGCCCCAGTTGTTTTACACAAATGGGAGCTTATTAAATAGGTTCTTCTATACCTTGTTTATGTCACTGGGCATTGGATGTTGAAAAAATTTCTGTGTTCCACTCTATGGTGTACCGTAACTTACTTGACTAGTCTGTTGAAGCACATTCGGCTTCTTTTTATTCTTTTGTTATTCTTTCCTATTTCCCGCATTATCTGCTTGTTTACTTTCTGTTTATCTCTAGCTGCTACTCCATTTTTTGGTTCTATTTTACAGCAACTTTCTTGGAAGTGCTGATCGTAATCTCTAAAATCCTTTCCCATTCTCTGTCTCGTTACATATAAAAGGTGTTTATTGTCCATTTCTGTAATGACTGTCTTACTACCTTTAATTCTTTCCTGATCTCTACCACTTCAGTTGCCTTTTATTTGTTATGTTCCTTTCCTCCTGTTTGCTTTACATCAACTCTGTATTCATCCCTTTTGTAATCTTTCATGAACGTTCTTTGTGTGTGAATGGAGACCATCGTTTTCTGGTCTGCCCTTTGTACAAGTAATGGGCAGAGGCGATCAGTAGCTTCCAAATGGGAATGGTTTCTCAAAATACTTTCTAAATAAATATGCTGTGTCTCCTGTTCTAGAGGCAACACATTCCTGAGTCTTTTCTCTAGAGGGAGCAGGTACTGTGGAGCCAGTTCAGCGTGTTTCTAGCATACCTCTCCTGGATTTATATCTGCCCAGTCCAGTTTTGCTAGCAGATGCAAGGTGATTTTCCCTTCCTGTCCTGCCTCATTTGCAGTTTATTTCTCATGTTGCGAGTCATGTTTGGAGACATAAATGGGGTACTCTTGGCATCATTTCTTTCTCAGCTTCTGCTCTGATGCCCTGTGCTCTAGAACCAAATTCCCAAATTATTCTTCCTCTGGCCAACCCACACGCCCAGCTCTCGTCATTCTAAGAGATGTATCATTGGTCTCTCAGGATGGCGTCATTATTTTGAGAGAAATAAAGAACACTGTTTGAGATGTGGAGACATGTTTTAGACATTTGGTGTCCTCCCTGGATTTGGATGAGTTTCGGCAGATAATATTCTTGTCTTAGCTGTTTCCTGTTTTGTTTTTGAAAGGGATTTTCAAAGTTATTTTTGTTTCTTAGGTTAATATTGGTTATTTTCATGAAAGAAAAGGAGGAAAAAAACCCTTATTTTTTCTCTTCAGACTTCTGTGGGTCTTCAGCAATCCAATAATTCTTCAGTAATCTAGGTATTCTTTCTCAACAAATGAGCTTATTTCTTACTAAGCAGAGGAAACTGATTTCAATTTCCTAATCTCCTACTTATAAAGTTATCCACACTTTTCCTGTACAGAGGCTGTGCTAGCATGTATATGCATAACTTCATTGAGTTGCTACCTCCTGTGGAGTAGGGATTATTATTACTATTTTAGAGATGAAGAAACTGAGGCTCAGATAAATTAAGAATTCTGAAGTTGCACAGATATGGAGCAGGAATTGAGCCTAGTTCATGACGGAGCAGTAAACGGAGCCCAGATTTGATTCTTAAATACTATGATCTGTGCATCGTAAAGATCATATCAATAAAATATTAGATTTTATTGATATTTTATTATTCAGTTGATAATTATACAAATAACTTTTTACTTACTAGGACCTGTCTTTGGAAGGTAGTCCTATAACGTGGTTGTTAAGAAGAATGTAGGTTCTAATACCTATTATATCTACTAACTTACTTGCTTGCGTGTAGAGTGATTTGAGGGCTGAATAACATAAAGTTGTGAAGGTACCTAGTTATAGGTTGTGTGGATGAAATTATGGCAGGTGTTCAGTAAGTGCTCTTTAGCCCCTCTTGTCAAAATCACGCCCCAAGCAATTGATCAAGCAAAAATTATCTATTGACCGACTCAGGGTACCAGTTGACACTCCTTGATTGCAGTAACAGCATGGCCAGCCAACAAGTTTCCCAAGAGGGGGCATTTAAGGTTATCACGATACTTTCAAATCTTCTCTTTACTTTCTTATACCTCTGCAATACAATCCAAAGTTTACCATGTCTAGAGATGGTTTCGTGGGTGTATAATTATCCCCAAGCTCATTAAATTGTGTACATTGTATATGTAAAGCTTTTTACATGTGAATCATCCCTCAATAAAGCAGTTTAAAATTTTTGTCATGAGAAAAAAAAAAACCCACGAAAAACAAAGATCACCATGTCATGCATGGAGGACAGGGATTATACCTGAGTTTTGAAAATCAGCATGGTGTCATGGACATATTAGGAACCATGTAGGTTTGAATTCCACCTTTGGCATTTATTAGTTGGTTGGGAAAAAATTTCACTTCTCTGAGCTCATTGTAAATTCTCATTGTAAAGAGAAAAAAGCTCACCAGATTGATATGAGAATTAAACTGTATAAGATGAGGAAAAGTATGTGCACAAAGTGGGCATTCAAACCAATTTCCATTTATTTTCTCACTACTCATATCGTATCTTTTGCCATCCAGGCTAACAACTTTGAAAAAAATTTGAACACCCAATAAGCTTTTTTAATATTTGAGATTTTATTACAACGAAATAATAGAACAGGGCATCCTTAAAGACTCGTAATATGATACAAGAAACAGTTTATAAAAAATTACACTGAAGGCTATGCATTGTGCAAAGAGATTCTGAAAACCTTTTGATAAAATTGCAACAGCAAGGAGACCCTTGGTAGGAACACATCCAGATACTAAAATAGTTCACACATATGTATAATAATTGAGCAAATAATTCAACTGAATTGTCCAATGAGAGATTTCTCAATGCAGAAGAGGAAAAGCAGAGAGCATTAGGAATTTTTTTTTCAGGAAAATAGGAAATTTACTTAAAGCCTTTCAAAGGGCAAATCTGAGAGAGTCCTCATCAAGGAAAGTTGCTTCACTGCTTGAGGATTTGTTATAAGACCAGTCAAGGAGAAGTGAAAGAAAATGTTAATATATGTGGTCTTGAAGGAAAATCTGTGAGATAAAGAAAATTTCAATTTTTAATTTAATACTTAAGTGAAAGTTCTCTCATATTCATAACCCTAACATGATAGAAATAAGTGTGTCTCAGCTAGCAAAGAATGCTTCCATTTATGCTTTTGCATTTTTATGTAGCTCAGGAACAGGAATGCTTGGGGCATGGAGTGACAGCATTTAGTTAGCAGGGGTGTCTGAGTTCTCTCAATTGGACATTGGAGGAAATGTTCCATTGGACTGTTCAGTCAGCTCATCCCAATTCTGTACTTGCAAGCCCTTGCTCCATAATATAGCAGATGGAAACTATTGATGCAAAGAAAATCAGCACACTGAAGATATTCTTTATTAAGCAGAAATTCATTTCAATATCACAATGCTTCATGTAAAATATCCCTCGATATCATGACCACATCTCTTGCTGTCATCATTTGTCCCTGGGTCCCATGTCATTTCCTACTAGACTCTTTCTTGCTTGACATGTCTTCAGATCCTCTCAAGCTCGGTTGTTCTCCTGGTGTGCTCAGCTCCATTGGCCTCTGTGTGCTTCTGTTCCAAAGTTTCCTCCGAACCAAAGTCTCTCTCAGCCATCATGGACCCCCAGAACTTTCTCTGAGTACCTTATATATTAGTGGGGGAAAAACTTTAATATCTGTCTGTGATCAGGAAAGGGGTTTAGAATTAGTGAAAAGAGCCCTGGGCTTGGAAACAACATCTGTCTTTAAATCCCCTCTCGGCCTCTTGTTGCTGTGTGGCCTTGGGCAAAATAATCTCTTTAAACTTGTTCACTCATCTGCGGATGCTTACGAGAGCTAAATAAAATAAAGTATATGAAAGCATTGTGTTGTGATACATGGTGTGATATAGAAGTCGGTTTTCAGGGTCATCATCAGCACAGTTCTTGCAGCAGCAGAAGCGATGGGCACCATCCAATCACTGAATATCTCCTTCGGAAACTTATTCCTTCTATTTACAGTTCAGCCACCTCTACACGGGAGGTGTGCTTCCTGCTTGCAGAGTAGCAAATTTTCTCTTCTTCAGCGATTTTAAGTGCACTCAGAGGTAATGACTATCTGCAGATAATGGGGCTGAAATTTCACTTGAGCTCTGGGGTCTTGGTTTCTTAATGAAAATAAGACCAAAGGACTCTTTTAAATAAATAACTCCTTCTAGGTCAAGGGCTGGCAAGGCGTTCAAATACACCTTGATTCATGTCTCTTTAAGCACTGAATGTTAACAGATCAAATATGGTTGCAAATGCCAGGTACTACTTCCAGTCCTCCCTCAACCCCCAACACACACACCTGATGGCAAACAAGACTACATGTCCTGCATTACACTTTCCAAACTCTGAAAAGAAAAGCCATCTGGCAAAGCCTAGATGCTGTGCTGTAGCAATGCCGTGGACCCACTGGTATCTGAATATGAAAATGATATTTTTTAGAAAATAAAAGAAAAACTCCTTTTTACCTTTCTCTCTTCACTCTCTCCTTCCCTCACATGCCCCCAAATTCTGAAGTGCAAGCAACCAAGCAGGGTCTTGTTTCTATTATTTTGGCGGTTACTCCAGAAACAACTTAGAAACAGAAGTGATGTGACTAGAAACAAGTGATGTGACTCTTCTAATCCCAGCATCTGGTGTCATTCGCTTCTCAAGTCCTGTGGTCCCTGGTGCCATGGAATGACCAGCAGTCTCCTAGGTTTGTTTATTTACTCACCGACATCTCTGAGCTTTTGCTCTTCCTTTGTATTAAATACTCTTCTATTCTGGGTCAACTGAGCAAATCCATAATTGTGGATCAAGTCCAAGGCAAACAATACTTCTGGAATGCTTTCCCCACTTGACCGCTTGTCATGTGGTCTTGTTTTTACATATGCCATCATGATGTCTACTCCAGATCTCTTTGGACAGTCCTTAGTAGATTGTACTCTAATTTATTAGCAGCTTACCATCTCATTACTTTTCTTTATTGAGACAGAGTGTGACTTTATTTATCTTGATATCCCTAGTCTGTGAATGAATGAATGAATGCTTAATAAAGCTAATTTAGATACTAAATAAAGAATGGCTTCTGGTTTTATAAAAATTAATTAATTAGCTTCATTTTATGCACACATTTTATTCTCAGTGAGTAATAAAAATTAAGGAGATAGGGAACCGAGACTTCAAATTAATTCCTTTTTAAGGCTTCTAAGAAAAAAATTAAAGCCTCAGAACAGACTTTACCTATTTCACTTACATTCAGTTCTGTGTACCAAATATAAAAATACGTGGCTCTGAGGTCAGGCATTTGAGTACTAAAATTTAGTATACTGAATATAGCAAGAGGAATAAAAGAGAAATAATTTGATTGTTGAAAAATAATTTTATTAAAATCTGCAGCAAATGCTCTTTTAGTAGTAGATTCCTAAATCCCCCCAATGCTAGTATTACTCAAGATAAAATCTATCCAGTCAAGCAAGTTGTTTTTTAAGGAAAATAATTCCATGCTCTTAAAAAATACCTTGTTAGTTGCTTTCTTTCTGGAATTATTTATTTTTTTGGCAAAAAGTACTTCTGTAAATGACTTTGTAGCAATCCCTATCAGTATTTGATGGGTATATTGTTTAATTTACTTTTATTTTATGATTTTTCTATGAAGAGATTAAACACAGGTATACAATTTGATATATACATATATTGTTCTTTATTTTAAAAAGCACTCATTCACACAAAACAATTTTGCTAATTTTTAAAATTGTACTAACACAAGGGGGCTTTATAGAGCAGTGGTTATGAATGTTGAGGATGGAAGCTGATAAAATTTGGGTTGAATTCCAGCTCCATTCCTTGCTAGCTGGTGACCCTGGATGGTTCAACAAAAGTGTCTGGATCTCCATTTCTCATCTGTGAAATGGGGATGTTTATACCTACTTAGCAGAGTAGTTTCAAGGCTCAGCATAAGTTAATGCATTCACAGCTGTTAGCATGGTTCAGGCCCTTAGTGATTCCTTAATAAATGGTGCCTGTTCTTATCGCTGGTATCTTCACCATCATCAATACTGTGGAATATACGCTCCAAAAGGGTAGAAACTGTACCTGGTTTGTTCACTGCTTGCATGCCCAGTGACTTTTCATTTTGTCTCACACATAGCAGTCTATCAATGTTTCTGTTGAATGAAGGAACGAGAAACTGAATATGAATACTGTCATAATTATGTCACTGACAAAAATCATATTAGTTAAATTATTGGTGCCTATCCTTACAATTGGAATAGTTAGGAATGATAAGTATTTCATTTGGTCATCTCTGTGTAAACGTTGTAATCAGCATCTTCTCTGAAAGAAATGACTGAGCCCATGTTAAATTCCTGTGAAAAGTTAATTCTCAAATTTACACTCAGTAGAAAGTTTTATTTAATTACATTCTTTTTATTCTTTCATAGAATATCATTTCATAAGTTTTGCCAATGAAAATATGAATGTACTACACTAGCATCTGATGAACATCTGGTCAACTGGTACACTACACAAGAGATGGATGTGCTAGTGGAGACTGTGCTTATCCAAAACAAATCTAAGCCAAATAAAGCAATACACATAAAAGTAGAAAACATTCATGGCTTCTTTCATTTACCGATACATCCATTTACCCATCCATCCATCCATTTAACCATCCATCAGGAGACACGTTTACTGAGCATTGGCTACGTTTCAGGTATTATGTTGGGCTTTTAGGGATACAATAATGAATTTAGGCACAGCTTCTGTGGGCAGTTAGGTCACATTGTTGCAGGAAAGAAAGGTACGTAGACCAGTGTTTAGAATACTATGATGTAAGTAGCAAGAAAGAGTGGTACACAGAGCACTGTGAGAATACGTGGATATACATGAAAAGGCCTTAGTGTTCTCAGCCTTGTAGCGGAGGTGGCTGTGGTCCTGAGGCAAGGTTATTGAACTGGTAGAGAGGACTTTATCAAGAAGGTGAGGCTGATGGGAGGCTAAAAATGAAAAGGATTTGCCGAATGAAGACACAGTTTAGTAAATATGTCAATCACCTAGGAAGTTGTGAGGAATTCAGTTTGTTGGTATAAGCAATAAATCATACACAGAAAATATTTATAACATGAATGTATATTTTAAATAGTAGTACCAACACAAACATCCATGTACCCATGTACACAACTTAAGAACCAAAATATTACTAACTTAAACTCTCTGATTCTCTCCCCAGTTTCGTCCCCTTTTTTCCGTCCCCCTCAGAGCATATATTGTATGGTTAGCCCCTTGTTTTTCTTGTTTTCACCAAATGTGTATCCATCTAAAATAAGTTTTTTGTCATGACACTTTTTAAACTTGGTGTATATACAGAACCATATAGTATGGAATGTCTAGAAGTTGCTGTTTTGCTCAACGTTTAATTTATTAGATTCAGCCATGTTGACTAGGGTAGACACAGTTCATTCAGTTTTACTGTTATATATTTTCTGTGCGTAAATATGTCATCATTTTTACATGATGGGCCTTTGAGTCGTTTGTCTTTTTTTTACTGCCATGAACAACGCTACCTATGCAAATTTTGTTTTGGTGGGGTGTGGTGGGAGGTGTCTCCTGAAGAAAGTATGTGAGAGTTTCTCTGGGTTGTAAACATACTGATGACTACTAATGATTATGGGTTTATTCCTCTGTCATTTTGTGTACTATACATTTTTCTTGATACATGTTTCTCCTGCTATTAACATATGATCATAAACGTTATCAGTTTTCATTATCTTTTAATCTCTGCTGTTTCTGTGGTTATATCCCTTTTGATACCTGCATTCTTAGCTTACTAATTTTCAGCTTTATCTCTTTTTTAATAGAATCTGTATTATGAAGTCTTCAAGCTTTTCTCTCTGGGCAGTTCTTGATGCATATCATAAGTTTTGAGATATAATATTTTATTATTAATCATTATAAAATTTGGCCTATCAAAGTATTTTTTAAGGGCTTCCCTGGCGCAGTGGTTGAGAGTCCGCCTGCCAATGCAGGAGTGGTTGAGAGTCCGCCTGCCAATGCAGGAGACACGGGTTCGTGCCCCGGTCCGGGAAGATCCCACATGCAGCGGAGCGGCTGGGTCCGTGAGCCATGGCCGCTGAACCTGCGCGTCCGGAGCCTGTGCTCCGCAACAGGAGAGGCCACAACAGTGAGAGGCCCACATACCGCAAAAAAAAAAAAAGAAGTATTTTTTAAGAATTTTCAAATACATAGTTTGTTTCTTTACATTTTCCATATTTATATCTAACCCAACTTCATTCTTAAGACTGTGGTTCATATGATACTAGTGTTTGAAAAACGTTGAGACTCATGTTAGGGTCTAAAATGTGACCAATATTCATTCATTTGCCTGAATGCCTGAAAAAAAAATTTTTCCAATTGTTTGGTGCAAGATTTTATGTCTATTAGATCATATTTGCTAACCATATAGTTCAAATATTATGTACTTTCCTGGTTTTTCTGTGTGCTTTGTCTGTAATTACTAGAAGTTTAATAAAATCTCTGATCATGCTGTTGTATTTGAAAATTTATCTTTGCAATTTAATACTTTGTAGCTTTATAGTTTTGAAATTATTTTTAATATGATTCTTATAAACCTCATCTATCTCAGGAAAAAATTCAGTCTGACAATTTTGGATTGTTTTCACTGAAGACTGTGCTGTATTAATTTGTTAGGATAATGATACTGGAATTTTTTCTATCTTCTTATTTCTTTCCTTTTATTTTTTCTACTATTTGACTTCTTTCTTTTACTTATCTGTATTTTTTTGATACAGTGTGCTTTACTTTATATTTAATTCAGATGTTCCCCTCTACTACTTTGGAAATTTAACACTTAATTTTTTTTTTTTTTTGGTACGCAGGCCTCTCACTGTTGTGGCCTCTCCCATTGTGGAGCACAGGCTCCAGACGCGCCCGCTCAGCGGCCATGGCTCACGGGCCTAGCCGCTCCGCGTCATATGGGATCTTCCCGGACCGGGGCATGAGCCCATGTCCCCTGCATCGGCAGGCAGACTCCCAACCACTGTGCCACCAGGGAAGCCCCAACACTTAATTTTAATTTTTTCAGTGTTTACAATAAAAATTTTACATGCATACAAAACAATATTTAATATCTAAAGTAGCAATGGTGCTCTACCAGAATTTTGATAAATAAACTTACTTGTCTATTAATCATTACATGTCTTCAGCATGGCTCTAACATGTTATTTTTTCTAGGTTTGTTGTTTCATTCTTTTAACAAAGATTTCAAATAGATGAAATCCACTGTGTTCTGTGAGTTGGTCCTAAACGTTAAAAAAACAAACACGAGGCAGTGTTGAACCCAGAACAGAATAATAATGGGCTGCTTCTGAAAGCATTTTTCCAAATAAACACTTATTTAGGAGTTCAAATATAAAACAAATAAAAGTGTAGCTGCTCTGTTTGAAGCAGCTCCCCTGCAGTGCTGGAGCTCCAGAGAATATTATTTGAAAAATCACTCTGCATAACTCCTACCATGAAAGTGTCTAATGTAGCAGAAGTTTTCTTTTCTCCTGATCTGCCTGCCCTTTGACTAATTTCTAATTAATTGGGGATTAGAAGGAATGTTTCAAAATTTTCACCTGAAGGGTGGCTGTTTAAAGCTTAGATTTTCTTTCTAGAAAATGGAAATTACATAGTTTTAATAAACAGAACTGTCCTCAGAAATAGCAGTTCACCAAGAAGGAAAGAAAAAAATGGGAAGGAATAGTAAGCTAAAGGTGGAACACTTGAAAGGAGAAAAAAGACTCTACTGGCTATCTATTGTACAACTGTGAAACAGGAGAGCAAATCTGATTGCCATTTATACCTACTGGAAAAATGAACAATCTGGGTTTTTTTTTATTATTTTCTGAGGTGCATTACTAGGCTTTCAAAATCCTCTGTCATACTGAGAGACACATCTAATGCATCTCTTCAGTCTTATTTCTCTAATAAAGGGATTATGCTCCAGTAAAGTAAATTGATGATTTTCCAATCCACCTTTGATCAGTTGACCTTGAACACCTGAGATGTCTTTTTTTTTTTTTTTTTTTTTTGCGGTACGCGGGCCTCTCACTGTTGTGGTCTCTCCCACTGCGGAGCACAGGCTCTAGACGTGCAGGCCCAGCGGCCATGACTCACGGGCCCAGCCACTCCGCAGCATGTGGGATCTTCCCGGACCGGGGCACAAACCCGTGTCCCCTGCATTGGCAGGTGGACTCTCAACCACTGCGCCACCAGGGAAGCCCTGAGATGTCTTTTTCTCTCTCCATTCAGATTATTTCTACCCTTCAGGAGCTTGCCCAAGTCCCACTTTCTCCATACAAATTTTGCCTTCTTTGAATTCTCATAACATTTCCAGTTTGAATGACAAAGGAGAATATTTAATAATAGACTGTCTTGTAGGGATTGCTACTGCTTTCTTCACAGCAGATAGTGCTTTTCACAGAGATGATGACTGCCAAAATTTAACTCTATGGCTTTGGGGAAATTTTCTGAAAAATTTGACCTCAGTTTATGCATCTGTCAAATGGGTTGGAAAACAGCCTTTATTTTTTTCATCCTCCTCTGAGACTATAAGACTCCTTTTGCTTGTTTCTGTGTGTGTAATATATATATATTATATATATATAGAGAGAAAGGTATATAGTTGATGTACAATATTATATAAGTTTCAGGTGTACAACATAGTGATGCACAATTTTTAAAGGTTATATTCCATTTATGGTTATTATAAAATATTGGCTATATTCCTTGTGCTGTATAATATATCCTTGTAGCTTATTTATTTTATACATAGTAGTTTGTACCTCTTAACCCCCTACCCCTATCTCCCCCTTTCCCCCTCCCCTCTCCCCACTGGTAACCTCTAGTTTGAGTCAGTTTCTGTTTTGTTATATGTATTTATTTGCTTTATTTTTTAGACTTCACATATAAATGATACCATATAACATTTGGCTTTCTCTCTCTGACTTATTTTTTACTGGGTTGAAAATCTTTGAGATATGTTATTATATCCTACTTTTTAAGATTCCCTTCCATTCCATCCCCCTCTCCCTCTTTTAGAACAAAACAGAGCACATACAAATATCAAATAAAACTAATTGACATTGGCATTACATTGGTTGGAATAAAATGGTTTCATCTGTGTAATGTACTTATTTCACACGAACACATACATGTAAACACTTTTACTCAGTAAGAGAGGATCAAGCCCTACTGTACGGAAGGTAAAGATTTTAGATTCCAGATCTATTTAGTTAAAGAATTGTCTTTGCTAAATTAACAAATACTGATATATATATATATATATATTTTTTTTTTTTTCTCCTGTAACGGTCTAATTAGAAACTTTAGGTAACTCTTTAAGTAGCTGGAATAATAATGGAATGAATGGATGGATGAATACAGACCAGTAAATCCTCATCTAAACACTTGACATCCCAGAGGTTTAGAACGATCCCTTCAGTGATTTCAGACTGAAATCATAGTTTCTGAAGGACCTTGAGAAAGCTGCTAATATGATGAGGTGTAGGTTATATCAATGAGATAAAAATTAGAAGACCATACCATGTGTTCTTTCTCTAAATTTTCCTGGCAGGGAATATGAATGCTACATAGAGTATTTTTCTTCCCTGGAAAATAGAATAATGTATAGACTAAAATAACATTTACAACTTCTAGAATAACACCCCTCAGTTATGATGAATGAATTAATTTAGGCTTTCCACATTTTAGTTTATTTTAATTAGAATGAGATTTATTTTGACATGTCACTCTAAAGTAATGAGAAATTTATCTAATATGAGGAATTTATCTAATACAGCTTTAATCTCCTGATGAAATGGGAAATATATAACCACTGAAATGTCAAAGTTATTTATAGCTGCCTCTTAGAACACTGGGTTCTTGCTTACAGAGTGGCTAATAGTGGGGATCGAGATTTTATATAGTGTAGTGACTCTGCACTAATTGTGTGACTTGGGGAAAGTTGTTTAATCTTTCTGTGCCTCACTAATCTCTTTTTCATAGTGTTTTAATGGGGATAAAGGTGAGATAACCGATGTAAATTGCTTTTCACAGAGCTGGGCACATAATAAGAACCAATAAATTATACACATACATATTTTACTTTATACATATATATAGCGTGTTTATAAAAAGTTGAACATTTTCAAAAAATATGTTACTCAGTAACAAAGTTATTTAAGAATACATAATCATGTGGCTAAAACCAATTTTAAATACACTACCACCGTTATTTCCATAATCTTACAAATATGTGCCCCTTAAATTGTTGTTACAAGGTCTGCATCAATCCTGTGGCTTCCAACCATGAGAGAGAGAGAGGTGACAAGAAATCACATAATGTCATGTCTGGGATCTGGGTGGCCACTGTTCTCAAGACAGGGTAATGTGTTTAATGTTTAGAATAGATCGCCGCACAGTACAGCAGTGTGGATGGCATTCATCTGGGAAGGAACTGTGTCCTAGGAATAAAGTCTCTTTCTACTAAAATATGAAACTATCAGAGACCTAACAGTGGAGTGGAATGGTATCACTCCACCATTAGGTCTAAATATATTATCATTGTCACTATGTCCTACAAAATTAAAAAAAAAATGGAGTAATGAATTAAGTGCAAAAAAGGATATTCGATGTTGCAAATCCCTTATGTGTTTTGTAGTCACAGAACCCAATTTGAGAAATTCTATCACAAGGACAGAGAGAATTAGAATTCTAAGGGCATCCCTTGAGTTTGGTGCCTAGTACATGTGCATGTATACTATGAATTCTGAATAATACATTTTGAAAGTACTTTATACATATCTAATGATAGCCATTTAGTTCAGACTAAATAATTACCTATTATTCAAGGAGCATATTTTTGAGATTTTCCCTTCTGTCTTTGAAACACTAATGAGAAGAAATAGAATCCATATAATCTGGTGAAGGTGTCTGCATCAAATTCTAAATTCTGGAAATTGATAGCTGGGCAGGAATTCGGAAAGAAAGCCTACGCTGGTTAATAGGTGAATAGATCTCTTCAGGAGTCACAAATGAATTTGATATAGTGATGCTCTGTCATCACCTTAAGGAAGGCAGCAAACAAGGGAGGGGTCATGTTTGAGGTGAGGCATTTTGGATAAAGAAAGAGTAAACTGAACTGGAAAGTCTGAAGATTTAAGGAGCAGTTGACCACTTAGAAGTAGGGCCAGGGGATTGGGGGGAAGTACACAAATGAGAACCACAGCTGGGAAATAGCATATTTTCCTTCCTGTCTCATACAATCTGTTTAGAATCTAGTGAATATGGAGCAAAGAACAGCTACAGTTATTATTCCTGGTTCAAAAAGATGATATCTCTCTTCCCTCTTCAGCATTGGTTGAAGAGCAAAAAATTATATTGAAACCCAGTTCTATTTTGATACCCAACAATTAAACCTACCTCACTTTTTTTTTCTCCCCAAATTGATTAGCTTGTATTTTTTACTACCCTCCACAGGTCCCAGTTTCCTAGTCACAATTCAGTTTTCATATTGTTATTTTCACAGATTATTAGTAAAAATGAACTAAAGTGGGGCTTTGATCTTGCCTGAAGGGCTCTGTGAACAATACCATTTATCCTCTTCCTTTGTTTAGAATCCCTCAGCCCAAATGCTTCAACTCTAGTCATTTCTTATTGTAAACCTGAGGCCAATTTGCTGTCACTCTCTGAGTTGTACAATAATCCTTCATGCTTATGAAAATGTAGATATTGCTTGTTCTTCTCACCAATTACAACATTCATTATCGTATCTAAATAGTGATCAGAATTTCAGTCTTAGTTTGTTTTCAATCCATGTGTTAACTATTCCTGTAACTGCCTCTCACTCTGTATTTGAGAGGTTTTGTACTTAATTTTGTTAGAATTTTCACATTTTTCCTTCCAGAATTTCTGAGAGTTCTTGGTAGGCTGCTGCTTCATTTTCCTCTGAATTCACATAATAGGTTGTCATTAGCTACAGAGGACGTATAATTCTATTAAGTGTTTAGTATTCATTACACTCTTAGTCTCAGCAGTTGTGGACTCCTCTCTAGTTTCTGTTCCACATTGTAGGACTATCAGATAAGTTCAGACTAAGGAATTTCCTCCAGACTCCATTCCTCCAAAAGTATTTGTCTCAATACGTTTTCATTACTCATTTATCCTTTGTTACAGGTGGCTGAATAATTCTCTTTTCAGCTATGGTTTAATTAGACTTAAATAGTTGTCTACCCTATCACATTTAAGCTCTATCTTGTCCAGACAATGATATCATCAGACACCCACTAAGGCTTAAAACATCGATAACGTCTGCTGCTCTTGCGCAAAGGCCACTTTCTGACTAGAAAGGCAGCCCCAAAATTAAGAAGAAAAGGTAAGGAAAAGGCATTCTCTTCCAAGCTTCCTCCCACCCTCCCCTCCAGGTACGGTGAGTATATAAGTCTTAGGGTTGCCATATTTATACCCATCAGTGCCTGTCTTATGAAGACCATAGAGGTTTGAACACATCAAAAGAGATTAATTTTGGTATCAGTTACCACAGGAATATAAGGAAACCAGTGGAGGACTGGTAAGCATAGAGGCCTGTCAGTGTGATGCCTGGGACTTGAGCTGGTACAAGCTAACTGGAGTCTGCCCGGTGGAAGTGGCTGCTTAGAAGGAGGAAACCACGAGGTAAACAATAGACTGGAAATGAGCGAAAGACACAATGCAAAGCAGGTCTTCTAGATTTATGCCACCCTCTGTGTGTCTTTAGCCTTGGCTATCCTTCAGCTTTCAGCAAATTCTTTGAATGGCCCCCTTACACCAATAAAGTTTCAGTTTGAATATATATATATATATTCCTAAACTTGGACTAACACGTTTAAATTAAAGAGGAGGAATTGGAGGTCTGTGAGACAGAGCCAGTAGGAACGAGTGAGCGTTCACCAGGAGATGGTGAATTTCCAGAAATAAACTGGTGTTGGGACGTGTAACTTTCCACCTCTACATAGCAATTTGCTTCTAATGTGCACTTTGGAAGTTCTGGGGCTCGTTTTTACTACGGAAAGAACTTTAATTTGTAAAAAGACAAACTTTTTTTAAATGAAGAAGACACTAGGGTAGGGAGACTGAGATGAAGCAGGGTGAGATTGTAGCAGACAGATGAACCTTTCAGTGAGGAATGCTATCTCAAAGTAAAAGTTTCAGAGAGCACTCTGTTTGCCAGCGTACGTAGATAAATCTGAAAAAAAAATCAATAAATAAAAGATCAAAGACTGTTTGCAGCACACACACATTATTTTCACATCTTTTATGTAGCTTCATCTCTTCTTAATAGCCCTGAAGTTCTATTAATCAATTATTTTAACACCAGACTAGATATAATTGGTAATTTTTTGTTAAACTGATCTGAAACCATACTCTAAAACACTCTTAAACAAATATATGAAATCATCATAGCCTACTGGTTAAAAATGCTGGCCCTGGGCTTCCCTGGTGGTGGAGTGGTTGAGGGTCTGCCTGCTGATGCAGGGGACGCGGGTTCGTGCCCCGGTCCGGGAAGATCCCACCTGCCACGGAGCGGCTGGGCCCGTGAGCCATGGCCGCTGAGCCTGCGCGTCCGGAGCCTGTGCTCCGCAACGGGAGAGGCCACAACAGTGAGAAGCCCGTGTACCGCAAAAATAAACAAATAAATAAATAAAAATGCTGGCCCTGATGTTAATCCTCCATCTGCCCCTCTCCCTGACCCATTTCCACTGTTTAATCACTGTTCTTTGGTGCAAGTTATTTAAACCTCTGTGTTATGCTTTCCTCTGGAGCTTATTTCACACATTAATATAAGTAAATGGGTTAGAGAAATGCCAGGTATATGGTAAGTGCTCAGTAAATATTGGCTGATATCATTTTAATAGCAGTTTAATTTCATATCATTATTTTCCCTCATATATGTGACTTCATTGTGGCTCATCAGTAAAACTATATGCATAAATAATTGTCAAATGAAACACTTAAAACAATCTATTCTCAAATCCTTCTTTCATATAGGGACATGCATTTAAATTTCAATGTATTGTGTGTTATTCCATGTGAAAAAGGGTATATGGGGCTATTTGAAAAAAATATAGCCCACTGAGACTATATGTAGTTAGATGTCCCTTAGACATCTCAGTGATGTGATGTCTACTTTTGGAGTAGTTAAAAGGGAGGTTCAGCAAGATGCTGCTTATTCAGAGAGATACATACTAGAATGTAAGTTCCATGAAATAGGGATTCTTGTCTGTTTTTCTCACTGTCCTATACCAATACCTAGAAAAGTGCCTGGTACATAAAGGGTGATCACTAAATATGTGTTATATAAAGAAAATGCAATATCTTTAGGACCATGTACTGAAAAGACCATCAGTGATTTCAAGTAAGAGCAATAAATCAGTCTTACAGGCAGATGCTTTGGCTCTTTTTGAAATCTGTTTCTCAAAGGGGCAACTCTCAATATAGCCCATTCTAGGTGGAGCTGCAGTGGGTGGCCATTAATAAGACAATAGTGAAGTAGTGATTTTCCCAAAAGACAGTATTTATAGATTGTATAACCCTAAGGAGTCTTTAGAAGTGCTTTCATTTTTTAGCACGGTCATCAGGAAAGGCAGAAAGAAATCCTTAAATTCTAAGAAATAGTATAATAAAAGCAGGGTGATAATAGATATTTTGAGGTAGGAAAATGTGAGGACCAAATAGAAAAGTCTTTATGCCTGAAAAAGAAAGAACAATAAAAGTGGGGGTGAATATCTTAGTTATGATTTTGTTTATGTTGAATTTTTTTATGTTGAATGACTGTCTTCTTTAAACTTTTCTCCTCATGAAAATGGCTCAATACTATTGAAAAATAAAACTTCAGGAAAATAAGAACTTTAGAAAACTTCCTTTGTGCTATTTTTAGGTATTCAAAGAGAAGCATAAACAACTTTGGACAGCAAATTTTCATTAATTTTTATGCATTTATAATTACTAATATTTTCTCAGTGTCATCTTTTATTTTGTTCTTTCTTTCATGACCTCATCTTCAAAGCAACAAATATACTTTAACAGAAAAAAAGGAAAGGGTTAAAAACAAAAGTTTCTGAGAAGAGCCCCCCAGATCGATGAAATATCACAAAAACTCAGAGAAATATGTAGTAATAATATATTTACTATTTATCAAATTAACAAATTTGAGGAAATACCATTTAATGTTGATGAGGGATGGTAATACAGAGGCATTTATAAATCTTCTGTAGGAGTGAAAACTGATATATGTTTTCTGGAAATCAAGATGAGGATATGTATGAAATGTCTGAAAAGCAATGCTTCTTTTCATCTAGAAAATTCGTTTTTATTTATCCATATACTAAGGAAATAATCAGAGTGATGTTAAAGTTTTTGCACAAAGATGATCATGATAACTTTATATGGGTGAATATTTCAATATAATCTAAAAGGTAATGATTAAATAGTATATTCATTAATATTTACTGTCATATTTTCTTCTAGGAAGGATTTAAAGCAAATAATGATTAAATTAGATGTAGCTCATGCACATGGTGGATACAGTATATCTTGAAATGATACTAAAATGGATGTGCATTGATGTTGGAAAATGCTTTTATTGTTAACTGAAAACTTCAAGAATCATTGTTCATTGTATTATTAATTACAAAAAAATGGATAGAAGGAAATAATAGATGAAAAACAGATTTCAGAATGTTAAAAACTATTGCTTTAGGTAAAGAAATGAGGAAAATACCTCTAGAGAACACTCCATGCAGCATTAGCATGGAGGGACAACAAATGGGCACAAGAAAACTATTTGTGGGATGGAAATATTCATTGTCTTGAATTGTGATTATGTTTTAGGGGTGTATACACATTAAAAACATTAAATTAACATTTTAAATATGAGACGTTTATTGAAACTCAATTATATTTCAATAAATGTGTTAACATTTTAAAAAAGTAGCCATAATATTCTTGGAGAAGAACAAAGTGAGTGGGTTTGTTCTATGCAGACTTTTTATAATGCTACTCTAAATAAGATAGTGTGATATACATGTAAAGATAGACAAATAAAGCAGTAGAATAAAATAGAGATTACAGAAAAAGACCCAAGCATACGTGGAGTGTTAATTTATAAAAAGAGTGCTACTCCAGAGCTGGGAAAGGAAAATATTTTTCAATAAATCATGCTGGGGCATTTTATATCCATAAAAATAAAAATGAAATATAGCTCCTACTTCATGTCATACACAAAACTATCTTTTATGTAAAACATAAATCAAAATACAAAAAGCAAAACAATAAAAACTCTGGAGCACAGTGAAAGAAAATATCTTAATGATCTCAGATGAGTAAAATATATCTCAAACAAAGCAAGAACTCTAATCAGGAGATTAAGGTGAATAAATTTGAGTACATTAAGTTTGTTCATCAAAAGATTCCATTAAGATAGCGGAAAGGCAAGCTGTAGTCTTGGTGAAGAAATTTTCAACTCATAAAACATGGCTATATCCAAAATCAGTAAGAAAAAAACAGACAAGTAAGCAGAAAATGAGACAATGACTTGAAGAGGCCTAGGAATATTGAAAATAGCCATAAATCCATGAAAAAGTGGTCAAGCTCATTGGTAATCAGGAAAACGGAAAATAAGACCAAAATAACATTCTACAGCATAACCTCTTGGATGACTAAAATTTCAGGCTGACACATAATGGGAACTCTCATGTACTGCTGGTGAGGGTGTAAATTGGCACTATTACTTTGGTAAACTATTTGGCATTATTCGCTGAAGTTGATCACGTACAAACTCTATAACCTAGCAATTATATATATATATATATATATATATATAAAAAATATAGAAAAACATATCTTAGTTTAAATATCTGTGTGCTCTAGTAGTTATGTGCTCAGATCAGCAAGTACTAGCCCAGAGAGCCAGCTGTTAAATTTTCAGAAACCTTGTGATTTGACTTTTAGACCAGTGGTAGCTTGAAACTGGTCATTGTCATAGTATTTATATTAGAATTTTGTTCAATGTCATATAGTGCGGCTCTTCCCCCGCCACCCCAAGAACCAGTATATAATATGTGTACAAAGATACATGTAAAGCAATGCTTATAGTAGTGTTATTTGCAATAACCTCAAACTGGTAACAACCCTAATGTCTGTCTAAGGCAGAAATGATACATAAGTTGTGGTATGTCTATACACTAGAATAGTTATGGCAATAAAAATAAATGAACTACAGCTATGTACAGCCATAATAATGATTATAATTTTAAAAAGCGCTAATAATATGAGGTACTTAATGTATACCAGACCATCTCTCTCTTTTTAAAATATATATGTGTGTTTCTATCCTTAGAAAAAATAATGTGAATACATATAAAATGCTATCTTTGTGTGATAGCATTATAGGTTATTAATTCCTTTATACTTTATTTTATACTGATAAAATATTGCTTTATAATCAAGAAAAAGCAATAGAATTAACTTTATTTTCAAAATAAAATATAGGATGGTAGCCATGATAGTGGGGATATAATGTTTTTAATTGTTCTGGTGATATTGATATAGAGGTGTCTTACAAGATATGTGACTATGTAGATATTATTTAAATGTACTGATTTTTGTTTCTTTCAACTTTAAAATTGGAATAAGGATATTGCATACTTCATAGGGTATTTGTGAAGATAAAAATAAGATATATGTGCCTTGCATAGTTACCAGCACAGAGTAGGAGTACAATATGTTTTACCTAGTGTATTAATGTCTGCTTACTTCCAGCTCTATTAAGCAGTCCTTAATCTATTAGAAGATCCTTTAAAATCATTTATTTGGATTGTGATAAAGATGGAACACCTTTATAATTAATAATATACCATTGTTATTTAGCTTATGGACACAAGTGATGAAGCTTCAGTAGTAGGATTTGGGAGTTACCAAAAGGAGGAAGGTTTAATTGATCAGTACCTGAGGATTTAGTTAACCGGTACCTGAGTTTATTCAGAGAATATTTACCATTTTATGTGTGTGCTCGATGTATATACCTGCTTTTAAGTCCTTGAAATGTGAAGGCATCATATTCACTGACACTTATATACAACTCCTGGAGGACTGACACATTTCTTTATCAGCTCTGCCACAGTTGCTAGCTCTCTCCTTTTTCTCTACTCTCTATAGCTTCTATTTTGACCAGACACACCTTGTTCAGTCAGTTTAGTCAAAGAGATAGTTACCCATCATTGTGTGTGCAATTTAAGTTTTGTAAACGTAGGCCCTGACTCATTAAATGTCACAGACTTGCTTTAACTGAGAGAGTGCATTTCACTTTGATTCAATCAATGAGTTGCTAATTAAATCTCCTTGATCTTTGTCATAGAAACATCCCACCAGCGTGCATAAATGTTTTAATTATTTTGAAGGCATTAATTTTTTTAATATTATATATAGCACTCTGCTAAACACATTAGCGTTTCTTGTAAGGCTGGTTTAGAGGTGCTGAACTCCTTTAGCTTTTGCTTGTCTGTATAACTCTCTCTCTCCTTCAAATCTGAATGATAGCCTTGCCAGGTAGAGTATTCTCAGTTGGAGGGTTTTTTTCCTTTCATCAGTTTAAATATATCATGCCACTCTTTTCTTGCTTGCAGAGTTTCTGCTGAAAAGTCAGCTGATAGTCTCAGGGAAGTTCCCTTTTTATCTATAGGTAGGTATCTAGTTCCTTTTCTCTTGCTGCTTTTAAGATTCTCTCTTTATCTTTCTGTCATTTTAATTATTTTGATGTGGACCTCTTCAGGTTCATCTTATTTGGAACTCTCTGTGCTTCTGGGAGCTGGATGTCTGTTTACTTTCCCAGATTAGGGAAGTTTTCAGCTATTAGTTCTTCAAATAAGTTCTCTGTCCCTTTCTCTCTTCTTTTCCTTCTGGGACACCTATAATGCAGGTGTTAGTATGCTTGATGTTGTCCCAAAAGTCTCAAGGTATCCTAATTTTTTTTTTTTTTGTATTCTTTTTTTTTTTCTGTTCAGCTTGGGTGACTTCCACTACTCCATTTTCCACTTCACTGATCCACTCCTCTGTGACATATAATCTACTGTTGATTCTTTCTAGTATATTTTTTATTTCAATTATTCTATTCTTCAGCTCTGTTGGATTCTTCTTTATATTTTGTAACTCTGTTATTTTCATTGTGGTTATCTATTTGTCTTCTGACTTTTATAGAGCAGCTTAATGATCGTTACCTTGAACTCTTCATCTGGTAGATTGCTTATCTCCACTTCTTTAGTTCTGGGGTTTTATCCTGTTCCTTCCTTGGGAAGATATTCCTCCGTCTCCTCATTTTGACTGATTCTTTATGTTTACTTCTGTATGTCAGGTAGGTCGGTTATATTTCCCAATCTTGTAGAAGTGACCTCATATAGGAGATGTCCTTTGGGGCCCAGCAGCGCACTCCCCTCTGTTCACCAGAGCTATATCCTCTAGGGTGATCCCCTCTGTGGGCTGTGCGGGCCCTTCTGTTGCAGTGGGGTTGACTACTGTCGGCACACTGTAGGCAGGTCTGGCCCCTGGCCTAGTTGGCT
Source organism: Aethalodelphis obliquidens (assembly GCF_003676395.1). Lineage (NCBI taxonomy): Eukaryota > Metazoa > Chordata > Mammalia > Artiodactyla > Delphinidae > Aethalodelphis > Aethalodelphis obliquidens. The sequence continues at coordinate 11,099,907 of NW_020837956.1, read as the reverse complement.
GCCAGGCCCTGCCTCATGCGGTGGCTGCTGGCCTGCTGGTGGGTGGGTCCTGGCATGGCTGACTATTGGTCCCAGGGATCCCAGGTCTGATCCTGGGTGGAGCCTCAGGGGCCTGAGGCTGGTGCCAGCCTGCTGGTGGGCAAGTAAGCCCCTGGCACTAATGGGCTAGAGGGAGGATTCCAAAATGGCACTTGCTAGCACCACTGTCCCTGTGGTAGAATGAGCTCCCCCAAATGGCTGTCACCAGCATTGTTGTCCCCAGGTTGCCTCCTGCCTCTCTGGGAGACTCTCTAAGATCAGCAAGTTGGTCTGACCCAACTCCTTTCAAATTATTGCCTCTGTACTGAGTCTCAGAGCTTGTGAGAGTTTGCACGTGTCTTTTAAGAGAAGAATCTCTGTTTCCTATAGCCCTCTGGCTTTCCCATATGCAAGCCTGCTGGCCTTCAAAGCCAGATGTTCTGGGGACTTTTCTTCCCAGTGTAGGACCCCAAGGCTGGGGAGCATGATGTGGGGCTTGAACTCCTTGCTCCTTGGGGAGAACCTCGCAATTGTGATTATCCTCCCATTTGTGGGTCACCTACCTAGGGGTATGAATCTTGACTGTATTGTGTGTCTGCTCCTCGTTCGTGTTCTGTTGTGTTTCTTTCTTTATATCTTTAGTTTTGGAAAATCTTTCTAGTCTTCAGGTCATTCGCATGACTAGCTGCTCTTGTAAATAGTTGTAATTTTGGTGTGCCCATGGGAGGAGTTGAGCTCAGGGTCTTCCTATGCTGCCATCTTGGCCACACTTACATTGTTTTTAATGCAAGGAATTAGTACAGTTTAATAGCAATAAGGCTTCCCTCAGATTCTCGACTATCTGTTCAAATACCAACTTTACATCTTATAAGCAGAGTGACTTTGGTAAAGTTACTTCACATCTTTGTGCCTCAGTTTTGACATTCCATATATTAACATTGTCTCCCTCCAACTCAAGAATAATCATATGCAACCTCTGTATTCTTCTTTCTTTTCATTTTAGTTTTGCTATATATTATGTACCTTTATTGTTGAATTTGTGTGCTTTTAAAATTTATATAAATAGTATAATACTCTATGTAATCATCTATATCTTTCTTTTTACATCCAATGATATGTTTCTAACATTCAATAATTTGATGTTTGTAGCAGACCATTCATTTTCACTGTTATATAGTATTCCCTTGTCTGACTATACCAAAACACATCTGTCTATACTTATATGTATGGTCATTTTGAGTTTTTATAATTTGAGATCCAGCAATGCCATAAATATTTTTTATGAGTCTCTTGAGACACATGCTCAAGAGTTTTCTAAGGTACTTATCTAGAAATAGCTTCCGAGTCCTGAATTTGCATGTACATAACTCCACCAGATAATACTAAATTGTTTTCCAAGGTACCGCATTACTTTACTCTCCCACCAGCTAACATGTGGCATTATCATAACTTGCTATTTTTTTTTAACTGGTGGGTATAAAATGTCATTTTATTATGATTAAAATTTGCATTTCTTGGATTACAAGTAAGGCAGAACATTTTTTTTTTTTCATTTTTGCGTTGCCCCTCCAAATTTCCTTTTCTGTGAAATATCCATTATGTGAAATCAGGGTTACATTTCTATTCAAAGTCTTCGCTGTTCTTTTAGATTAGATTAATATGTTCTAATTTTAAAAGATCCCACATTGAAAATTTCTGAATAACAAAGCAAAAAATTACACAAAATTTGAGTATATTGTGGTATTTTCATTATTGAAGGACTTTTGCCATTGCATATTAATAATTTTAAGCAGAACATCTAAACTTTTAATTATACTGTTGAGGTAGGAATACCTTATAGTAAGTTCATTATTTGTGGATGAACTTCTTGAGGAATCAACTATGAATCTCTACAGAGACTGAAATACAGCAACAGCTCATTGTAAATATTTTAAATTAATCAACTGACTGTTAATGTAAAGTATGAAGAGCTGTGAAAGAATAAACATAAATGAAGTTAAAATTAAACATTCTTCAGTTATATCCATCAGTGGGACAGTGTTTATCAATTTATATAAACATCATGTTTAGAGGAAAGTGCTAATATTATATAATATATGATACCCTGATGAAATATGCCTGTCTAGATATTTGGATGTGTCATTTAACAGTGCATAAAACACATTAGCTTTTCTGTGGCTTCCCATATGCCCATTGTAGAATATTTTCTATGTTGATAATAGGTAAGAACTTGACTTTAAAAAGCAGTTTTTTTTGTGTGTGTGTTGTCAAGGTACTTTCCTGGGCAGTGAGTTAATGAAGTGGGCTTAGAATGACTAGGGAAGATATCGGGAAAGATACTTTTACTCACTTGGACAGTAAAATCACTCTATTGAGAGATAGAATAATGTTAGAATATCAAGATTTATAAGAATAATGTTAGACTATCAAGATTCATATCTGCAGGACATCTGATTCACATATCCTCAGTTTTTCTTCTATGTGGCATGAATCAATGCAAAATAGTATTCAGTTATATTAAAGCTCATCTTTAAAACTTTCATATTTAAGCTCATTTTTAAAACTTTTATACTTAAGCAGTCTATTATTGCTTCTTCATCATTTGATGTGCCAGGACTCAGAAGAGATCTAAGCAATATCCCGTCGTACAAAGATTACAGTCATAAATTACAATTTTTCATACATTTGTTGAAACGATTTCTCCCCAGTACATTTTACTTCTAGCTTGACAATGACAGTTGCGTTTGGGGAGTTAGCAGAAAACAACGGTTGAATTACCACTTATACCACTAAAAATCTTTAAGGCATTTGATGAATCATTTTTTATATCCTTGTTTTAGTTTTGACAAATGTACTATGGAAATAATATTAGTCATCTCATAATTTCCTTTCTGAGATCTTTGGAGGATACACATATTTTAAAAAATATATTTCTTTTTTTTTTTACATCTTTATTGGAGTATAATTGCTTTAAAATGTTGTGTTAGTTTCTGCTGTATAACAAAGTGAATCAGCTATATGTATACATATATCCTTACATCCCCTTCCTCTTGTGTCTCCCTCCCACCCTCCCTATCCCACCCCTCTAGGTGGTCACAAAGCACCGAGCTGGTCTCACTGTGCTATGGGGCTGCTTCCCACTATCTATTTTACATTTGGTAGTGTATACATGTCAATGCCACTCTCTCACTTCGTCCCAGCTTACCCTTCCCCCTCCCTGTGTCCTCAAGTCCATCATCTACGTCTGCGTCTTTATTCCTGTCCTGCTCCAAGATTCTTCAGAACCATTTTTTTTTTTTTGGATTCTATATATATGTGTTAGCATACGGTATTTGACTTACTTCACTTACTTACTTCACTTACTTCACTCTGACTTACTTCACTTACTTTACTCTGTATGACAGACTCTAGGTTCATCCACCTCATTACAAATAACTCAGTTTCATTTCTTTTTATTGCTGAGTAATATTCCACTGTATATGTGTGCCACATCTTCTTTATCCATTCATGTGTAGATGGACACTTAGGTTGCTTCCATGTCCTGGCTGTTGTAAATAGAGCTGCAATTGTGGTACATGACTCTTTTTGAATTATGGTTTTCTCAGGGTATATGCCCAGTAGTGGGATTGCTGGGTCATATGGTAGTTCTATCTTTAGTTTTTTAAGGAACCTCCATACTGTTCTCCATAGTGGCTATATCAGTTTACATTCCCACCAACAGTGCAAGAGGGTTCCCTTTTCTCCACACCCTCTCCAGCATTCATTGTTTGTAGATTATTTGATGATGGCCATTCTGACTGGTGTGAGGTGATACCTCATTTTGGTTTTGATTTATATTTCTCTGATGATTAGTGATGTTGAGCATCCTTTCATGTGTTTGTTGGCAATCTGTATATCTTCTCTGGAGAAATGTCAGTTTAGGTCTTCTGCCCATTTTTGGATTGGGTTGTTTGTTTTTTTGATATTGAGCTGCATGAGCTGCTTATAGATTTTGGAGATCAATCCTTTGTCAGTTGCTTCGATTGCAAATATTTTCTCCCATTCTGAGGGTTGTCTTTTCATCTTGTTTATGGTTTTCCTTGCTGTGTAAAAGATGTTAAGTTTCATTAGGTCCTATTCATTTATTTTTGTTTTTATTTCCATTACTCTAGGAGGTGGGTCAAAAAGGATCTTGCTGTGATTTATGTCATAGAGTGTTCTGCCTATGTTTTCCTCTAAGAGTTTTATGGTGTCTGGTCTTACATTTAGGTCTTTAATCCATTTTGAGTTTGTTTTTGTATATGGTGTTAGGAAGTCATCTAATTTCATTCTTTTACATGTAGCTGTAGGAAGTTATCTAATTTCGTTCTTTTACAGTTTTCCCTGCACCATTTATAGAAGAGGCTGTCTTTTCTCCATTGTATATTCTTGTCTCCTTTGTCAAAGATAAGGTGACCATATGTGTGTGGGTTTATCTCTGGGCTTTCCATCCTGTTCCATTGACCTATATTTCTGTTTTTGTGTCAATACCATACGGTCTTGATTACTGTAGGTTTGTAGTATAGTCTGAAGTCAGGGAGCCTGATTCCTCCAGCTCCGTTTTTCTTTCTCAAGATTGCTTTGGCTATTTGGGGTCTTCTGTGTTTCCATACAAATTGTGAAATTTTTTGTTCTAGTTCTGTGAAAAATGCCAGTGGTAGTTTGATAGGGATTGCATTGAATCTGTAGATTGCTTTGGGTAGTAGAGTCATTTTCACAATGTTGATTCTTCCAATCCAAGAACGTGGTATATCTTTCCATCTATTTGTATCATCTTTAATTTCTTTCATTAGTGTCTTATAATTTTCTGCATACAGGTCTTTTGTCTCCTTAGGTAGGTTTATTCCTAGATATTTTATTCTTTTTGTTGCAATGGTAAATGGGAGTGTTTTCTCAATTTCACTTTCAGATTTTTCATCATTAGTGTATAGGAATGCAAGAGATTTCTGTGCATTAATTTTGTAACCTGCTACTTTACCAAGTTCATTGATTAGCTCTAGTAGTTTTCTGGTAGCATCTTTAGGATTCTCTATGTATATTATCCTGTCATCTGCAAACAGTGACAGTTTTACCTCTTCCTTTCTAATTTGGATTCCTTTTATTTCTTTTTCTTCTTTTTTTAAGCATCTAGAAGTAAGGTATGTGATGTGCAATTTAAGTTCACATAGTAAGTCATAGTAAAAGCTACAACAAACTGCAGGTGGCTTTTCAATTTGCTTTCACGTCTCAGAAAATTTTAAATTGGTGACAAAGAATTTCTTGGCAACTTATAAAAGGAAAACTAATCTTAATGTTTTGCTTCTTGAAGGTAATAGTCAATAATAAAATCCAGTTGACAACCAAGCTTTTCTATCATGATCTAACTGCCAGAAAAGAGCTTAAGTGAGGTTTTGTTCTGGTTCTTTTAGACAAGGTGAATTTACTTATAGGTCTGTGGAAACCTTTTTGAATATAGCCTGCTGCTGGAAGCTCACAATTATTTAGTGCTGACTGTAATTGGATCTTGGAGGAGGTAACTGAGAGCATGTTGAGCCGTTTTGCCAAAAATGAAGCTTTTAGTTTTCCTGAGAACACATTTTAAAATACTGGTGTTTACTTGAAGATTATCTGACCTGCCAAAGAATTCCTTTTTTTAAAATAAGAAAATATATTTACAATTGGGAGGTGTTGAATTTTCTTTTAAAAAATTTCCAATAACTTGGAAGATAGAAAAACTAGAAGGAAAATGGTTTAACGTAGTTACAAAACAGTTTGGTTAATCCTGAGATGTTAATTTTCCTTTAGCATCATTTATGACAATTTCTTTTGCAAACAAAAATTGCAAAGCCATCAGAATATTCAGATCTATGCAAATACAAAATGATGGCAACTTTTTATTTTTGGCATATTATGTCCAGTATTCTTTGGTGTACAATGGTGAAAACCATAATCATTTTTTTTCTGGTGACTGATATGTTTTTTGTTTTTGTATCAGGAGAGCTACCAATGTCTTATGTTAACTGTGTCCTGGTTATAGTTTGCATTGTATACCCATGTAGGAAAAAAATAGCATAATCTTTTAGATTATACAACAATTTGTTTATTGTATTTAATTTTTATTAGCAAGGTCGATTATTCCCTCGGAACTGGTAAGAAAATGAGTCATCTGTCATCATCACTTTCACTGAAATGAGTGTATTTTTCATTTTGAATCCATTTATTCAATACAGCTATGAATCATTCCTGGTAATTTTTTGGTAGGTAAGAAGTCATAGAGATAAGTTATGCTTGGGGGCATAATTTTTCTATAAAACCGTGTTTAGACCTGGAAGCTAATCCGTAGAGAGACATGTACAGACTATATTTCTGTACTTTAAATTCATATCAGATCATGTTATTTATTTTATTTTACTATATTGGCTCTTTCCACTATCTCAAAATTATATATGACTTATGTCTAAAATCACTACCAGAAGTAAATAAAAAACTTATTATTATTAGTGCATTATTAAAATCTAAAGACTATTTCTTATTTTATATCCTAACTTTAGACTGTTCCTATTTTGTCATTAAAGATTTCTTCAACATATGCCCATTTTTCTCCTTTTCCAAAAGCCCTAATATTAGAATAATTTTGTAGCCCCAGTTCCTCTCCATGTTTCTTACATGTTCTTTCAGGTTTTTATCTCTCTGTCTTTTTGTGCAAGGTTCTAAGTGACTTCCTCAGAACTTCCTTCTAATTCTCTCTTCAGTTGAGCTCGGTCTATTATTGAACTTACAAGTGTTTTATTTCAGTTTTTATATTTTGTATCCACAGTTTCTAATTGGATCTTATACATTGCTAATTGGTCCTATTCCACCTTTTCTTATGTTTGTACCATAACTTCATTTGTTTTTGGGTGAATGTCACTCCTTCACTTAACTCTTATAGCATCTAAAAGAGACTAATTTAAAAGTCTTTCTTCCCCCCAGATTGCTCCATAAATGTGCTTTAAACCTGGATTGACTAAATGTGACATTTTTGTGTTTATTTTATTTGTATACCCCTTTCAATTAGTGAATTGTGCAAAATAGTTCATACAGATAATTGATTGCATTAAAATGAAATATACAGTTTAAAGAACATTTTTAAAGTAAATGCCCATGAAAACAATCAAGAAATGGAAATAGAACTTTAATCTCTCTTCCATTAACTCAGAGTGGAAAAGAAATTTCTGCAAAGCATGTGTAACTATAGAAATACTCATATGAATTTGGGATTTTTTTGGAAGCTTGATACAGAATAAACTTTTGAAAATATTTCACATACACTTCAGAAAAATGTTACAGAGTTCTAGATATGTTTTTAAAGTAAATCTTAATAATCTTTTTAAGTGTCACCATCTCTTTCTTTTCTCTCTCATTCTCTCTCCCTCCTGCTGGTTTTCATCTGAGTTCGTGGTGGGTTCTTTAGAATGAATATTTGTAGACTTAAAGGTTTAGGCAAAATTATTTATTCAACAGATTGTAATCATAGTTTGAAAACAAGTGTATAGTAAGAAGGATATAAGTTATAAAGAACTTGTTGAACATCCTTCACAGATAATACAAGGAAATTATCTGGAATGATCTCTGTTTTTTGCCTCTGACAGTAGCTTCAGGACTGCAATCAATTGAATTTGCTCAGGTCCCAGAAGTCCATGACCAGCTGAGGGGGCTGTCGACTATATATATATACGGACCTGAGCTGGGAGCAGGGCAGGTGTGCTGTATTTAGCTCAGCCACAAACATGTAAAACGCCTTACTTTGCATATTTGCACTATCATACCCTTTATCTTACTGATGATTAATATGAAAACTGCTCCAAGACCTTGGATTACTTTCTAAAAGAATTAACTCTACTTGGCTCCCTTCTCATTATTTTAGAAATCAGTTTGTTTATGTTCTTCTAGAGCTTCAGTTTGAAGACTGTGGCCTGAATTCCATCGATGAGAGTACAAAGAAAGGAACTGGATATCTTGGCGAGGGCTCTGGGCAGTTGTGGTTAGTGGGCTTGGTCTTTGCTTTTCCTTCTGAAATTCTTTTTAAAAACTTGCACTAGTGTTCCGTAGACCTATTTGTTGTGTTTGTATGGGTATCCCCAAGACTTCTGTATTTCTTTCCAATTCAGTGTGGAATGCTTGGAATTTTGCCCAGACAGATAATCAGCTTCAGATGTTGAATGTTCCTGTTCTACCTGCCCCTCACCCAGCAGCTCTTCCCAGTTAGGTGAGGGAAATAATAGGTACATACATGGATTTTGGCTATGACACTGTTCTGCGGTAGAGAACAATTTCCCTTGGCCTTGGCCGTGCTAATAGTTCTCCACCCACCTCACAGTCCTTCAGAGGATGTGCTCTTACTCATCAGATACTTCCCTCCCCCTGCCTTTCTTCTTGCTAGATTTTTTTTCTTTTTTGTCATTGGGGATAATTATTTCTGGGCAATTAGGATTCATAGGTTTCCTCCCTCTACCTTGCTTCTCAGTCTGGAAAAAGCCAGTGCAAACCATGGCAATTTTCTGGCTCTAAGTTGTTAAGTTGACCCAGGACTGCTTCTTCACTAAAGGAATTATCTGCATATTTTCTCTGAGCTTTCTACATACCTTGCCATTTAGCTGGTCTCCAAATTGGGGAATTGTGAATGAGCTTTTTAAATATACGTATACTTATCTTCACCTCCACCATGCATTCTTTTGGAGAAGAGGTATGGGCAAAGAGTAGTAAACTCTGGACTCTCTGTCCTTATTTCCCCCAATAGCCATTTTTCAAAGATTATAGTATGGAAATACTTTTTCTTTTGTTAACTGCTAGTTCATAGTAACTGTAATTTTACATTAAAAAAATTTTGAGGGAGAGTCTGTGATTTAGCTCTCCTTGATTACATGAACTATCAGTGTGTTGAGTGAACTTTTAAAAAATCTACTTTTGTGGAGTTCAGTATAAATGTCTGACAGTACCCACTCATCCAAATTTCGGAAAGGATGTGGTAATCAGACATCTGAGAATGACCTCAATAGCCCTTGCCCTTGTATAATTCCCTCATCTAAGATACGATACGATATGGCTATATATGTTGCATGGCTAGAGAAATTTTGCAGATGTAATTAAAGTTACTAATAAGTTGATCCCACTTCCTTAAGATAGGGGGGTTAGGAGGACCTTCAAGATGGCGGAGGAGTAAGCCATGGAGATCACCTTCCTCCCCAGAAATACATCTACATGTGGAACAGCTCCTACAGAACACCCACTGAACACTGGCAGAAGACCTCAGACCTCCCAAAAGGCAAGAAACTCCCCACGTAGCTGTGTAGCGCAAAAGAAAAAAGGAAAAAACAGAGACAAAGAATAGGGATGGGTCCTGCACCAGTGGGAGGGAGCTGTGAAGGAGGAAAGGTTTCCACACACTAGGAAGCCCCTTCGTGGGCGGAGACTGCGGGTGGCAGAGGGGGGAAGCTTCGGAGCCATGGAGGAGAGCACAGCAACAGGGGTGCGGAGGGCAAAGCAGAGAGATTCCCGCACAGAGGATCGGTGCCCACCGGCACTCACCAGCCCGAGAGGCTTGTCTGCTCACCCGCCGGGGTGGGCGGGTCTGGGAGCTGAGGCTCGGGCTTCGGTCAGAGCACAGGGAGAGGACTGGGGTTGGCGGTGTGAACACAGCCTGAAGGGGGCTAGTGCGCCACGGCTAGCCGGGAGGGAGCCCGGGAAAAGTCTGGACCTGCCGAAGAGGCAAGAGACCATTGTTTCAGGGTGCACGAGGAGAGGGTATCCAGATCAACACCTAAACAAGCTCCAGAGACGGGCACGAGCTGCAGCTATCAGCGCGGACCCCAGAGATGGGCATGAGATGCTAAGGCTGCTGCTGCAGCCACCAAGAAGCCAGTGTGTGAGCACAGGTCACTCTCCACACCTCCCCTCCCAGGAGCCTGTGCAGCCAGCCACTGCCAGGGTCCCGTGATCCAGGGACAACTCCCCCGGGAGAACGCAGGTGTGCCTCAGGCTGGTGCAACGTCATGCTGGTCTCTGCCGCCGCAGGCCGGCCCCACACTCCGTGCCCCTCCCTACCCCCCTCCCCACCCACCTGAGTGAGCCAGAGACCCCGAATCAGCTGCTCCTTTAACCCCGTCCTGTCTGAGTGAAGAGCAGACGCCCTCAGGTGACCTACACGCAGAGGCGGGGCCAAATCCAAAGCTGAACCCCGGGAACTGAACAAAGAAGAGAAAGGGAAATCTCTCCCAGAAGCCTCAGAAGCAGCGGATTAAACCCCCATAATCAAGGACATGGAAGCAACCTAAGTGTCTATCAACACATGAATAGATAAAGAAGATGTGGCACATATATACAATGGAATATTACTCAGCCATAAATAGAAACGAAATTGAGTTATTTGTAGTGAGGTGGATAGACCTAGAGACTGTCATACAGAGTAAAGTAAGTTGGAAAGAGAAAAACAAATACCGTATGTTAACACATATATATGGAAACTAAAAAGAAAAAAAAAAAGGTTCTGAAGATCCTAGGGGCATGGCAGGAATAAAGATGCAGACGTAGATGATGGACTTGAGGACACGGGGAGGGGGAAGGGTAAGCTGGGATGGAGTGAGAGAGTGGCATGGACATATATACACTACCAAACGTAAAATAGCTAGCTAGTGGGAAGCAGCCGCATAGCACAGGGAGATCAGCTTGGTGCTTTGTGACCACCTAGAGGGGTGGGACAGGGAGGGTGGGAGGGAGACGCAAGAGGGAGGAGATATGGGGATATATTCATACGTATAGCTGATTCACATTGTTATACAGCAGAAACTAACATAACAATGTAAAGCAATTATACTCCAAAAAAGATGTTTAAAAAAAAAAAGATAGGGAGGTTATCTGGGTGGGCCAGGCCCAATAAGGTGGGCCCCTTTACAAACAGAAAGCCTTCTATGGCTGGCGACAGAAGAGGAAGTCAGGGAGATGGAAGTAATGTAGAGGACTTGATGGGCCATTACTGACTGGAAGATGGAGGGGTCCAGGTGAGAAGGGATGCAGCTGGAATCCAGGAGCCAAAAATGGTCCCCAGCTGACAGCCAGCAGGATGAAGGGACTTCAAATCTACAGGTACAGGAACTGGAGTTTTCCAAGAATCTGAATGAGCCTGGAAATGGATGCTTCCCCAGAGCTCCCACATAAGAGCCCAGTGTGGCCAAAACTTTGATTTCAGCCTTGTGAGACTCTAAGCATGGAACCCAGTTGAGCCCACCCAGACTTCTGACCTACAGGATTGTGAGTGAATAAATGGGTTTTCTTTTAAGCCACTAAGTTTGTGGCAATTTGTTCTGCAACTGTGGAATATGAATTCAAGGCACATTCCAAACAGTCTGCAGGGAAATGTGGAAGGCATATACCTATCCTTGTAGAAATACTTTACTGTTCCAAAGATGCTGTGTATCAGCTTTAAGAACCCATTCCCTTTTCCATGTGATCACATTTGCTTCTACTGTTTCCTAACTTCCAACCCTCTTTTTGATTCTATTAAGAACTCCTCTCCTACTTGGCTCTGTCTCCTGGCCTGATCCACCAATCTCAATTTCCATCAACCCTCTGGTGAGATTTGTAGCTCACTAGGATCTGGTCCCATCCTCTCTCCTCCCTTTTTTGGCTCTACCCATCCATCTGTCTCACTTTTTTTTTTGTTGTTGTTGTTTTGTTTTGTTTTTGTTTTTTTTCTATGCCATAGCTCTGTTGAATAAAAGGGAGTGCTAAGTTAATTTTGTTCCTTTTCCGTAAATTTCATTCCATTTAGAAATAATTAATCTTGTACTCTGACAGTATATACAGAACAACTGTGGATATTTAAAGAAAATTGCCATGAAGCCTGGCATGCATTACTTTTACAAACAAGGAAGAACTTTTTAGTTTAAAATAAATATCTCAGTGATAGATATGTATAGTTAAGTTTATTCAATAAGAAAATATTCCAAATACTTCAAAAATTTCAAATAGGGGACTTCCCTATTCCCTGGTTGAGAGTCTGCCTGCCGATGCAGAGGACACGGGTTCATGCCCCGGTCCGGGAAGATCCCACATGCCGTGGAGCGGCTGGGCCCGTGAGCCATGGCCGCTGAGCCTGCGCGTCCGGAGCCTGTGCTCCGCAACGGGAGAGGCCACAACAGTGAGAGGCCCGCGTACTGCAAAAAAAAAAAAAAATTCAAATAGGTATTTAGGTTGCTCCATGAAACACACATCCTTATCATTCTTTATGTCTGTGCTATTTATTTCTGTAGTTTTTTAAAAATTGATGTAGATATCATACTCTGAAAATGTTTCTGAGTAGGAAAGAAATTGTAATTAAAATAAAGCAAAGGAAACACTAATTTACCACATACTTGATACCTTTCTTTCTCTTTCCTCCAATACAACCCAAAATACTTTAAATAGGGTGTACAAAGGTATAAAGATCACAAATAGACATATGGGAAAGGAAGAAAGAAGTTACAAAGAGAAAATATTTTTATTTAATACAAAAATTTGTCTTACCAAGTTTGGAGGATTTATTCTTAAAGGAAAAAATAAAATGTCTAATAAATAATCAGGCATATGGGAAAAAGTAAGGTTTCCGGTAGTCAACTAATTTTTGAAATCAATTTGTGTAAACAAAGGCTATTTCATGAATCTTTGATTCTTTAAAATTGATTCTATCTGATTCACACTCAGATAGATGTGGAAACATGGTTCATTTAAAGTAGCATAATTATATGTTACAAAAATGATATTCATTTATTCTCTGTTTTCCATGATTATAATACTATTGAAGTCACAGGATATTACAGATTATGTGAGGCCCTATGGAAAATATTTTATAGGAATGCATACTAACATTCTTGTTTCTCCCCACTATGTCCTGTACTATCCCAATACCAACCTGTGATAAAAATTCAGAAAGACAGACTGTGTTGACAGAATAGTACTTGGGAAGGAAAGTTAGACATATGAAGTACAATTTGTTTGGAACAAAGACATTTTGCAAAGTAATTTTAGTTTATATCAAAAATTAGAGAAATTGGCACACTTCTCTGAAAGACTTCTGTCTTAGAATCATTGATTATGGAAGTTGGGTACCTTAAAAATCATTAAGATATCACCTCCTGTATGCAGTGCAATCTAAATTACACACAGCAGACTTCCCACAAAGTAAATCCTTAAATCCAAAGTAATGTATCTTATCAACATTACTTCTTAGTACCCTTTAAAAGTCTTTTTCAAAATCTTTTAAAGTCTAGGCACTCTTTCCTTAGCCAGGGTACACTGGAGAGGAAAATACAGTATGGTTACACCTGGATCAAAATGGAACAGAAGCCATTTAGGAATCTACAAAAAATAAATTATGTATTGATGTTAACACCTTCATTTGTTTAGCAGGCATCCAGATTACATGGGTAGTTCTGTCATCAGGAATTCATGAGTATAGTATAACTGAAAAGTATATGTTTTATTTTCCTCTTAGATTAAAACGTCATGAGAACAAAGGTCAGTTGATCCAGACTTGTCCAGATACAAAGCTCAACAGGAGTGTTCAGTGTATATGTGTGTGTGTGTGTTTTATTCTGTGCTACATTTTTAATTTTTTGCTTATAAGTTGTTATTCACCATCAATTTTAACGTTCTAAAGAGCAGAGGGCATATTTCTGTAATTCTCTTAGTAAAGTGTCATGATGAAATGAAAGACCATTAAGTGATTTTCTTATTTGCTTTTATTTATGTTATTGTTTTTAGTAGTTTTACACATTTTAGAAGCAGAAAAACTATCAAGTAATGAAGTTTCGCTATTTTTTATCTTTGGATAACAGTCAAGCTTTTACATAGACAATAGTCTATCTAATTAAATTTACTGAGGATCTCACATTTCCAGAACAAATGTGTAGTGACATTTCTATCATCTTACTTGCATCTCTTCCATGGTTACCTCTGATGGCTATAGACATAGGAATAGTTTCCTCAGCTAAGGTCTGATTTATTTCCCCTAATATACTTCTCTTTTAACTAAAAGGGCATAAAGGTAAATAGAATGTGTTTGCTGTTCTTGAAAACTTCATAGACCAGTGGGGAAAGACAAACAAGTTAATGTAGTAGTAAGCAAAATGAGCATTTATCATGTGGGCCTTTAATCTCAATGCACTGTGACTAAAATTTAAGCCACATAGGTATTGGAAAAAAGAGCTAATTTTCTATATGATCATATAATATTCCACTTATTTAAAAATTCCATATTGTTATTCTTTCACCAAGGTCCCTTTCCTTGATAAAATTGGGATGATTTATCTTTATTTCTTTTAGAACTGGCATTCACTTTTAATGTGCATCAAAATTTTTAGTGAAAATATTATATTTCTCAGAAAGATCGAAGCATTTAACGATAAATTCCTAACATAAGCTCATTTATTTTAAGTGTGGAGGCATTCTTCAAATTAATAATTAAGTCAAAATATTATAGCAGAACAAAGTTCATATAAGATAGTGGATCTCATTTGGATGGTGTTTTAATATCCATCATATTACTTTGATATTTAAGCAGACTTCTTGGTGAAATTTAATGTAATTGATTGGTGATTAGGTTGATGTCGAGGAAATAAATGCTTATTTTGTCTTTCATTTTCTCTTTCCCCTTGTTTCTCTCTCTTACCTTCTAGCGACCAGTTTTTTAATTCCAGGAAAATCTTTTAGCTTTCCGTGACTCCTTCATATATCTCAGGCACCCTATTTTTCTTTTAACATAATCATATAAATTAGCCCCTTTCTCTTTCTCCACTACAAGTCAGATTTCCAGCACCTGAAATGAGAGGGAAATAAAACTTGGCTGGAAGAACTGGATTTAAATCACAACTTGGTCACTCCTTTCCTCTGTGAGAAGAGTGAAGTGAACTGTTTAACAGTCTGGACTCTCCAGCCAGACTGCCTGGATTTTAATTCCAGCCCTGTAATCTAACTAGCTGACTAACCTTGAGTAAATATTACCTCTATGTGCCTCAGCTGCTCCATCAGTAAAATAATTATAAAAGTTCACACCAACTAGAATTTTTATGAGGATTAAATAAATACATACGTACAAATTGCTTAGAATAATACCTAGCATAGGGTAAAAACACTAGACATCTTTGCTAGTATTGTTAGGCTATTATTATTTGATCTTTGGTAAGTCATTCAGTTTTTATATCTCTAAAATGGCATATTTTGCTATGTACATTGGAAGGTAACAATTCAATAAATTTTTATTGCAGATAAAGCCAAACTCCTGACTTTAGGAGTCAGGTATAAATGTGGTCTAACCTGTAGACTACTGATATTTTAGTAGTATTCCCTATATAGTAAACTTATCACTTAGTGCCTTTCACCATCAGACTCCTTAGGCAACAGAATACACCTTTTTAAAGGTATATTTTATTCAAAGTGAAGATGAGGTTGCTGGGCTAAGTTCTCATTGTTTTCCAAACCGAATTCAGTCAACGTTGCTGAATCTCCAACTCATCTCTCTGAGAGCTGAGGTACTGAAAGGAGAGACTTCTGTCTTGGGGAGGATTGGTTATAGGCCCAGCTCTGCTCCCCAGTTGCTACATGCTAGGTTGTCTGGCATAATGAAGGCGATGATACTGAAGTTTGTGATCTAGGCTTCCAAGAAACTACACTGCTTAACAGTTGTTCACTCAACAAACCATGTTCCAATACATCTTCTAGGCCCTAGGCATAGAGCAGAAAAATCAGAACTTATATTCTAGCTTGGGAAGGCATCTAATAAACAAAAATGAATTACATAACTAGCGTAACAAATGGTGAAAATTCAGGGGAGGAGAGAAAGCAGTACCTGGGATTGGGGGCTGTAAATTTATGAATCTAGTGTTGGGAAAACCACTCTAACTTTTGAGCAGAGACCTTTGAAGATAAAAATAGAGTTGCACTTTACTAAGGAATGGACAATTTCAAGAAATGCATCATGTGGGGTAAAAAAACAAGAATTTGGTTAGGTTTGAAATATCTGTTAGACATTTGTGTGAAGACGTTCTGTATGCTACTAAGTATCTGAATATGGAGAACTGGGGGACAATCCTGGCTGGATATATACATATAATAGTTTATCAACATATAACTAATATTTAAAGTCATGAGACTAGGTGTGATTATATAGGGAGGGGATGAAGTTAAAGAAGAATAGCGAAGAGGAAATAAATGAGTATAAAATAAAAATGTTTATTTTCCTTATTCTTAATTGATTTAATAGGACTATTTTTTCAAAATAACGATAGCCACAATGCTTTTGATTATGTATACTTAAGTATATTATATATTTATGCTTAAATATAAGTGAAATAAATGACAGCAATAATACAAAGGACATAAAATAATTAGGATTATTTTGTTATTATAAAATACTCATGCTACCTATTGAAGTAGGATAGTGTTATTTGGAAGTTGACTTGGATTAGTTGCAAATGTATATTACCAAACTGTAGGGCAACTACTTAAAATTGTTTTAAGTATAATTAATATGCTAAGAAAGGAGAGAAAATGGAATTATATAAAATGTTCAATTAAAAACACAAAAGGAAGACAAAGAGTGGAAGACAAAACTGGGAAAAAGGAGCAAGTTCAACAAATAAAAAACAATAACAAATATGGTAGATATTAATCCAACTATATTGATAATCATTTTAAAATCAGTGGTCAAGGGACTTCCCTGGTGGCACAGTGGTTAAGAATCCACCTGCCAATGCAGGGGACACGGGTTTGAGGCGTGGTCTGGGAAGATCCCACATGCTGCGGAGCAGCTAAGCCCGTAAGCCACAACTACTGAACCCACGTGCCAGAACTACTGAAGCCCGTGCCTAGAGTGTGTGCTCCGCAACAAGAGAAGCCACTCCATGAGAAGCCTCCACTTACTGCAAATAGAGAAAGCCCGTGCGCAGAAACAAAGACCCAATACAGCCAAAAATAAAGAAATTTATGAAAAAAAAGAAAAATAGGGCTTCCCTGGTGGCGCAGTGGTTGAGAGTCCACCTGCCGATGCAGGGGACACTGGTTCGTGCCCCAGTCCGGGAAGATCCCACACGCTGCGGAGCGGCTGGGCCCGTGAGCCATGGCCGCTGAACCTGCGCGTCCGGAGCCTGTGCTCCGCAACGGGAGAGGCCGCAACAGTGAGAGGCCCGCGTACTGCAAAAAAAAAAAAAAAAGAAAAAGAAATCAGTGGTCTAAGTATGTCAATCAAAAGACAGATTATCAGAGTGGATCAAAAACCACACCCAAGTATATGTTGTCTACAAGAAACCCACTTTAAATATAAAGACATATATAGAGTAAAAGTAAAAGAATGGAGAAAGCTCTACTATGCTAACTTTAATGAATAGAAAGCAGGAATAGCTATATTAATTTCAGACAGAGCAGACTTCAGAACAAGGATAGTTATCAGGGAGAAAGGGGGGTGTAACATAACAATAAAAGTGTCAATTCTCCAAGAAGACATAACAATTATTAACATGTATATACCTGACAAGAGTATCAAACTACGTAAGGCAAAAATTGATAGAACTTCAAGGAGAAATAGATACATCCACTATCATAGTTGGAGACTTCAACACCCCTCTACCACAAATGGACAAATGGATCCAGTAGGCAGAAAAATCAGTCTTCTCAAGAAATGGTGCTGGAACAACTGGGTAGCTACAAACACACACACACACACACACACACACACACACAGTCACATACCTTACAGCCTTCACAAAAGTTAACTCAAAATGGAATATAGATCTAAGTGTAAAACACAAAACTACAAAATTCCTTGAAGATAATATAAGAGAAAACTTAAATGATCTTGGATATGGTGATGACTAAGATTTGACACCAAAGACCTGATCCATGTAAGAAATAATTGATTATCTGGACTTCATTAAAATTAAAAATTTGTGCTCTGCAAAAGACAATGCTAAGAGAATGAGCAGATGCACAGACTTGGAGAAAACCATTGGAGAAGACACATCTGATAGAGGACTTTCATCCAAAATATACAAAATACTTAACACGTAACCATAAGAAAACAAACAACCCGATTTAAAAATCGATCAAAAACCTGAATGAACACCTCACCAAAGAAGATATACAGATGGCAAATAAGCATATGGAAAGATGTTCCCCATCATATGTCATCAGGGAAATGCAAATTAAAAGAATGATGAGATACCACTACATACCTATTATAATGGCCATAATTAAGGACAACACCAAATGCTGGAAAGGATGTGAGGCAACATCAACTCATTCATTGCTGGTGGGAATGCAAAATGATGCAACCGTATTGGAAGACAGTTTGACAGTTTCCTACAAACCTAAACATACTCTTACCATGCCATTCAGCAGTTGCACTCCTTAGTGTTTACCCAAAAGAGCAAGTGAGTTGAAAACTTATGTCTACACAAACACCTGCACACAGATATTTATAGCAGGTTATCCATAACTGCCCAAACTGGCTGACAGAGAGGTTCTTCAGTAGGTGAATGGTTAACTAAATGGTGGCACATCCAGATAATGGAATATTGGTCAGTCCTGAAAAGAGATGAGCTATCAAGCCGTGAAAAGACACAGAAAAATCATAAATGCATATTAGTAAATAAGCCAATCTGGAAAGGCTAAATACTGTGTGATCCTAACTATATGGCAAACTGTGGAAATAGTAAAAATATCAGTGGTTGTTAATGGGTTAGGGGATAAGGAGGCATGAATGCACAAAGCACAGAGGATTTTTAGGGCAGTGAGACTACTGTGTATGATAGTAAAATGGTAGATACATGTCACTATATATTTGACCAAATCCAGAGTGTACATCCCCAAGAGTGAAACCTATTGCAAACTATGGACTGTGGGTGATCATGATGTATCAATGTAGGTTCATTACTTGTAACAATGTACCATTCCAGTGGGAGATATTCATAACTGGGGAGGATATGTATGTGTGGGATCAGGAGGCTAATGGGATATCTTTGTACCTTCCACTCAATTTTGCTGTGAACATAAAAGTACTCTAAGAATTAAAATATATTTTAAAAAAAAACATGCTAGATGGCCAAATACTTAGAGTCAAGGCATACGGTATTCAAGTGATAGAATATGTAGGAAACACTCAGAGTTTTGTGAAAAGTCCAATGGAAAACATTCAGTGATTACAATTTTATTAACCTCTTATAGTCATCCTTTTTTTAATATTGAAAGCTTCATATTTTTGTATGGACAACATAAAATGTTACTGACATAGACATTAACGAATCACATCTTTAACAGAATTCAACAAATTCTCAAAAAACAAAAAAAGAAAAGAAAAAACAAACAACTGTACACCTCAAGGAACTAGAAAAAGAAGAACAAACTAAGCCCAAAGTTAGTAAAAGAAAGAATAAAGATCAGAATGGAAATAAATGAAATAGAAACTACAATGACAATAAAGAGCAATGAAACTGAGTTGATTTAAAAAAAAATGAACAAAATCGACAAACCATTAGCTAGACTTATCAAGAAAACAGAGAAGGCTCAAATAAATTTGTAAATGAAAGAAGATACATTACAACTGATACCACAGGAATATAAAGGGTCATAAGAGACTATATGACAACAAATTGGAAAATATACAAGAAATGGATAAATTCCTAAAAGCGTACAACCGTATCAAGACTGAATCATGAAGAAATAGAAAATCTGAACAGATCAATTACTAGTAAGGAGACTGAATCAGTAATTAGAAACTTTCAACAAAGAAAATACTAGGAACAGATGACTTCATTGGTGAATTCTACCAAATTTTAAAGAACTAATACCAATTCTTCTCAAACTCTTTAAAAAAAAGAAATGGAAACACTTTAAAATTCATTTTACAAGGTCAGCGTTACCCTGATTCCAAAGCCAGACTAGGGCACTGTAAGAACAGAAAATTACAGGTCAATATTCCTGATAAATATAGATGCAAAAATCCTCAACAAAATATTAGCAAACAGAATTGAACGATACATTAAAAGAATCATACACCATGATCAAGTGGAATTTATTCTAGGGATTCAATGATGGTTCAACACGTGCAAGTCAATATAAATATGTTACATTAACAAAATAAAAGATAAAAATCATATGATCATCTCAATAGATGTGGAAAAATCATTTGACAGAATTTAACATCCATTTATGATTAAAAAAAGAAACTCTCAACAAAGTGTATAGAGCAAGCGTAACTGTCTTTCTTGCTTGCAGGAGCCCTTACACATCATATGAACTGCTTCAGAACTGTACATTGAGTTCATCTCTTTGGTGTATTAGGAATAAAACTGTTGCCAGTGACCAGTCCCTGCTCCTGAAAATCACTCTGCTGGCTTCCTGCTAAAACTCAGTTCAAAATTCCAACATTCTTTTGGAGTTCACTAAAATAAAAACTCCCTGTATCTTGATTTTTGTACATTCCCACATCTTTTGACAAGTCACTTTATCATTCAGTGGCTGACAGATCATCATGTTTAATACTCTTCACTAGACCTACTTTATCCTAATTAGGCCACCTCTATGATAAGACCCAAAGCAGGTGTCCTGCATCTGTAACTAGGAGGATGTCATCTAGAAAAGAAAGGAAACAACATTTCTTTTCACAGATTTTCTAATGTTGGTTATTTTCTTCATTTTGGCTACTAACCTCCTCAGTGAGGTGATACTGAAGCAAGTACAATTAACTTGAAATCTTTATTTTGCTCTTGTATGGTTCTCCTCTGAACTAAATTTTTTTTTCAGACACATGTTTATCTTACTATATCTGTACTTTATGAGTCCATGATTTTGACAAGTGAGAGACAAAAAACCCACAAACAAAATAAATCGCCTTAATGTATTATCAGGTTTCACCATAAGTGCCAAAAAATACAGGAAGTTTTAAAGTTTTGGGGGGTTTTTTTGTCTTAAGATTTTAATCATGGATTTTACCTTGAGGGTAAGTGATTTTGATGGGAATCTACTTTTTCCTACATCTATTTTTTTTCAAATCCCGTGGATTCAGTAATTACCTTTTGAAGATAGAAGGCAGTTTCAGATATTATTTTTAAGCCACTTTTGCTCTATGTTGTATATAATGCTTTAATTTTTAAAATTCTTCAAAATATCAAAACCCTGGCCTAGTTCATGCACATTTTCTGACTCAGAAAGCCTTGCCCTGTGACAATAATAACCTGCACTGTTAAAAGGACTTGCAGCAGACTTAAAAAACACTGCCATACGGTTAACTTGACCTGGTTTTATTTGATTTCAGATTTCCCGAAGTAATACAATACGTGTTTTGCTATGAGTCAGAAAGAATCAAGGTTTATTCCTGATTTGGGTCCAGGTCATGCAGGAATCTTGAAGAGGTGAAAGATAGATAGATGAGCTGCATTCTAGAAGACCATAATAAAATCTTTGGGTGCTAGTGTCATAATTTTACATTTTTTATTTGTCTAATTTGTTATAGTTTTCAAAAATATCTGCTCTTGAGTTGCGATTATGCAGCCCCTTCTCCCAGTCCTCCAATGTTCATTAGAAATTAATTTACAAATACAATATGCATCTGTAAATTACCTATATAACCAATTAAATAAATGATGATAAATGCATATGATGAAATATGCTATAATTATTAAAATGACTATATATTTGGATTAGGGCTATAGACAATTTTTATTTTCTTCATTGTACATTTTTATAGTTCCCAAATTATCAACAATTAGCATGTATTATTTTTGTAATCAGAAAGAAATGATGTTTCAAAACACACTTCATTCTAAATATAGGACTTAATTTGTTTTCAAATAGTCAAATTTTCAAATGATACTCAAGGGAATATTTGAGAAAATAATATGCAATTAATAAATTAAAAGTAGTTTATTTGGCTTATATTTTATTACGGAGCCAGATTCAAAAAAGTTGCTATTAGGTAAACATTTATACGGACTACTTCTTTTTACTCTTACAATGATCATCACCAATATTTTACACAGAAAATTGAATAAATATGTTTCAAAAACAAATTATTGTCAAAAATTATCATAAAGCAAGCAACACATTTGTAACAGAATCAATCTTGTCATCACTTGTTTAAAATTCATGTGTCTTCATTGGTTAGAAAATAACATTCAAACAAACACTTTTTTATGCTATTTGCTATCTGAATCTAAAATTTCCCCAGCACATCATCCCAAATGGTCTCCTAGCACTGCCTTTCAATCCCATCACATTTCCCAGAAATTTACAAGCCCAAACTCCAGAATCATAATCCAATAAATTAGATATTAATAATACAGAATATACCATTTCTTGCCTTCTCACCTCTCCTTAAAATACCAACACTCCCCTCCTCTTTCCTCATTCTTATATGATGACTTCTCTTATTTCATTGAGCAAATAGAAGCTATCAGAACAGATTTTTAAAAAATCTTTCCATTACCAAATCCTCTTAAGATCTGCACTGGTATCCTCCACTTTCCTCTGGTAGTAAAGGGTAAGCTCTCGTTGCTCCTTTCTACGTTCCATTTTTTTATTGAATCCCATCTCTTTTTGGATACACAAACTTTTCTCCTGCAATTATCCACTCTCTTTACATATACATCAGGGATCTTTCCCTCTTTATAGAATTGTTTTCGTTGGAAACAAATAAGAATGTCTCTTATTTTTATGAGACTCTCTGGAGGGCAAATCTCTCTCCAGTTACTGTCCCATTTCTCTTGCCAAGGGGGGAAAAAAATCGTTTAGGTAACTCGAGTAGAGGTTAAAGGCTTTATTCACCTGGTGCATATCAAGGGCCACCTGAAGACCAGGTAACTTGTTGAGTCAAAGTGGGATTTTATAGAGAGAGGAGCAGAAAGGAAGACTTGTGGTTTCACTCACATAGCAGTTTTCACCTCTGTCTCTTGTGAAACTCGCTGTTGGGTTGGTTGAAGATTGTTCCAGTTTTCCATTCCTTCTACTTGGTATTCTTGGCACAATGACATCCCAATAACTGTCAGAACAGTTTTTATCAAGAGCTGTTTGGTAAGCCTGTGGTTTGTTGGTTAGACAAGGTTCAAGGGTGGGAGATTTAGGAAAAAAAAGGAGGAAAAAGAAAAAGAAAATGGAACCGAAGCTATGGTTGGAGCAAGGGAAATGGGTCTCTGTATCACATCTGTTTTAATCCTTTGCACTCTGCTTTCCTTTTATAGGAAAATTCCATGAAATTGCTTATCATACCCTTTATTGTCTTTAATGCCCTACTTCCCATTCTCTCTAATCAGGCTTTCTTCCCCAAGTAATCAAGCTTTCTTCCCTATAGTCCAATGAAAACCCTCTTGCCACGGGTTTTCAATGGTGGCCATTTTATCAAATCCAATATTAAACACCCAGTTCTCATCTTACTCAAAATCTCATCATTTGATGTTGTGCAATTTCTGCCTTGTTAATAGATTAAGATCTCTCTGGAAGATAATCTTAGTTAAAATTATATACACAGTCCACCCAAATAAATCTTTAGGTCACCAATGACCTCATCACTGCTAAATCCAATGGTAAATTCCCAGTCTTACCTCACTTGATATATTTGACCCAGTTGTCTTTCTTGAACACTTTCTTCACCTGTCTTGTGGGATTCCTCCCTGTCATTGTTTTCCTGGAGACTTTCTGAACTAACTAACTAGCCCTTTCTTCTCAGTCTCTTTTTAGTACCTCTGCTTTTTCCCTAGACTTTCTATGTTATGGAGCCCCAAGTCTCACACTTCCTCCTTTTCCTGTTTGCTTTTCCTCACTTCCTAGATGATTTTATTTGGTACTGCTCGTTTTAAATGAAAACCTGTGGGCTGATGATTCACTGTCAAAGTTATATCTCTAGGCCCACAGTTTACCTTGAAATTCAGTCTCAAGATTTTGTTTCACCTTTGAAGGTAAGGGCTTTGATTGTCTAGTTCACAGCTCTGTTATTAACGTCTGGAATAGTGTCTGACATATGGTAGGTGTTCCATACAGTTCTGTTGAATCAATGACTGAATAAATTTTCTGTTATTCCTACAGCACACAACCTGTTATGTATTTATAACAGTTTCATTTTGAAGCATCCTCTTATCCCTGGGACGGTAATTTTTCTTTTCTTTTTTTTCTTTTTCTTTATTTTTTTTTAATAACATAATACTTCATTTAGTTATTGCATAAGTTTGGCAAACAGCACAAAACTTCAGCAACATTTTAAACATGTAAAAAAGTCAAATGCTGAACAGTACTGGAAATCTGTTTTTACATAGTTGGTAATGATAAATACAGGTAGGGTGCTGCAAAGCTAGCAAACTACCAAGGACGGCTTGGCTTCTGAACATATACCACAAACACACACAAAAGCAATATAATTCATCCTTACAAAAATTACAGCCAAGCAATAAAAAAGGACGTTAATAACGAAGATACTAACACGTATGTTCACTATGTGTATCTTATGCATTGAAATGCTACACCTTTACCCTGAAATGCCATGTGTGGAGAGCCAGACAGAGTAAATTTAGGCTTATCACTGAGGTTAAGAATTATCTGAGAATTTAATGCTTGTATGTAACATACTCAATTAAAACTTGCTATATACAAGTTCCTAGACCACAACAATGCATTCACTGTCTATCTGAGAAGTTGAGTCTTCTTTGCTGGCATTGTAAAATTTTTGACCAGTGTCAAAATTCTTGTAAAACACACATTGAAGGCATTTCCTAGTGTATGCAATGTTTGGGGGCATTAAAGAATGTGGGAGAAATTCTTAGATTTCACACTAAGTTTCTGCTGAGCTTTGTCAAACCAAACAGCTCAACTATAAGGCAAGAAAAATTAACCCCCTATAACAGATTAGTGGGTCTTACCAAATAAAGATAAGAATTCAACCTTAGGAAGAAACTCCCTACATAAGCAGGTCTGAAACAGTGGACACTAAAATGAACATCTAAAAATTACCTAACATCTTGATATTCAGTCATTGGTTCAGAAGCCTGACAATGTTTTGGCATATTTTATCTAATTAATTTTGTTGTTGTTGTTGTTTTTTAACATCTTTATTGGAGTATAATTGCTCCACAATGCTGTGTTAGTTTCTGCTTTATAGCAAAGTGAATCAGCTGTACACATACATACATCCCCATATCTCCTCCCTCTTGCATCTCCCTCCCACCCTCCCTATCCCACCCCTCTAGGTGGTCACAAAGCACCAAGCTGATCTCCCTGTGCTATGTGGTTGCTTCCCACTAAATATTTTACGTTTGGTAGTGTATATATGTCCGTGCCACTCTCTCACTTTGTGGGACGGTAATTTTTAACTATTTCTTTCTGAGAGGTCTTCTAGATCTTTCCCAGGAATGGGTCAATTTTTAATCGATCATTCCTCTGTCATTCTACAGCACTTTGCACATATCCACAATGTCATTATTAAATTGGAGAGCTTTATAGTAGTCACTGGTGTATGGATTGGTACATCCTATTAGGATGTGAATTATTTGAGGACTGGAATCATGTTTCATGTACCTTTTTGTCTCCAACACCTAACGCCATGCTTGGCATATTATAGATGCAATGACATTTTCATTGAAAATTGAAACCATTTTCTTCAGTTTGTATAATTAGAACTTAAATCCGTTTCAAAACTTCATAAAGCGTCTCTTTTTTCTGGTTTATAAGTGCAGTGTTCTAGCTTTCTTGAGATTCCATGACCAATTCTTTTAAAATTTATTTTATAATAAAGATGTTCATTCCATCATCCTATTGGCCAACAATGTCCCATTATAGCCATTTATATCTACTAGTAAAAGAAGACTAATCACTCTGCCTTGGGTTCAATCCTGATTTACAGGGTTTTTTAGGTAGAAATAAAAATAGCAATCAAAATATAATGCAAATGTGAGTTTGGAGGTTTGGGACTTCTTTGTAAATATTTACAAATTAAAATTAATTTCTTTTCAGTATTGTGTATTATTTTCCACCATCAACTCAATGTTATTTACATGTCTATACATGTATACATGCATAAATATATTCACACATACCTATGATGGAAGAGTGAGAGATAAAAATAGAAAGAATTACATCAAAATAATAGTTCTCTCTGGGAGACAATTTTTATTTATATATATTTTTCTGTATTTATTTTTTCTATCTTTTATGTATTTTCAAAATTAGTCCAATCATCTTATATGTTTTGTCACAAAAATATATTAGTCTAAAACAAAAGGGGAGCTATATAATTCTCAGATCTTTAAATCAGACAATAAAATTAGTTTTTAATTTAATATAAAACTTGCATTTTTATTTAGGAATTTTTCTCTTGTTTCTCAAGAGTGACAAAACTAATAGAATATAACAATAGAAGGAGTGGTGAACAGAAAATTCACTGACTCTGAAAACCCTGATCTTGGTTTTCACTTTCATAAATTATGTGACATTTAGAAGGGATTTCACTTTTCTGGCCATCAGTTCCTCTGTCTCTGAACCTAAAGGGCTGGGGCAGATGACCTCTAAAAATCCTCCTCTGGACTCATAAGTTCATTATGAAAATACTATTCTAAGAACTATTTTGTACCATGTTGCTTAATTTACATGAAAAGGAGATTAATTTCATTTATTTCTGGGTGCTCTTTGAAATAATGATCTCAAAGTGTCTGAAATTCAGAAAATATCCAGTTCTACAAACCACAGTGTGATAAACATGGCAGAGTTCAACATCGATCTTGACTCTTCTGTTGGGAATTTCTCATTTCAGTTTCTTGTGGGAACCAACAGTTACTGACATATTTTTTACATATATATATATACACACACACACACATATGTACATATATGTGAAACCATATATGCTTCCATGATTCTGAGCCTTCCTAGGTGCAAGCTACAATTAGAATGTGTGTGGGAGGACATTCAGTTTTGGACATCATAAGTGTAATTTCAAACACTTTAAAAGAGAGAAAGAAAAGGTTCTGAAAACATTTCTGTAAAATGGGCTTCCTTGGATATGTAGAAGTTGCACATGTGCCAAACTGTGTGTAAGTAAGTTAAGACAGGATCCAATTGATAAGTGCTCATCTCATAGCCCCAGGCACGTGGTTAAGAAGCAGCTGGAGAAATTGTAAGAATGCCTGAGCAAAATTTAAGCTCCTAGCCAGCTGATATGTTGGGCTCCTGCAGTGCATGGGAGAGACGTACGGTAATGAATGTGTGTGCCAGGAATACTCTGTAATAAAAATGTTTTAACATGGGCTAAATTCAGCTATTTTTTTTACTAAAATTACTACTTTGATTTGTTCTTGGGAGATTTCCTTCCCAATTGTCTCCCTCTCTGGGGACTGACCTTTTGTGAGAAGCAGGGAGGGTAAGGTCCTTGAGAAAGCGAGGAAACTAAAAACAATAGGGCTGAGATACAGCACAGGGTGGAAAGCAAGGAGGATGCTAAGTACCTCTGGAAGGGTGAGAAAGTGGGTTGCTGCCCACCCACTGCCTCCAGAAAGGCATCAGCTAAAACCAGGGCTCAGCCTTGATAACAGCTGTAATAATAATAGTATTTTTAAAACATATTTCTCTAAAGAACTCAAAGCCCTTCCCACTCACTATCTTACTGTGCCTGCAGAGGCCCAGCTACTCGACCCCAGTTAGGCAGGGAGCATTACAAAGAGAATCAAGAGTTGTGGCTTTTGCGGACCATTGTTCTTTCTTGCTGTAGCATCTAGAGCCCAGGAAAGCAGGAAGCAAAGAAGCTTCAATACCTTTCACCTCATGATTATTATTTCCTTGTAACCCTCAGGAACAAAAACAAACATTAAAAAAAAAAAATCACATACCTTTTCTAAAATTTTGTAACTTTGCAAGAATATTTTTGTCATTTTTCAGCCTGTTTCTCCTCTTCTCAATGTAACTTCTCTTTTCCTGGGTATCCATCATTGCCTTCTTAATAGCCTCAGGTACACAAGCTATGCCCTATAGGCTCATTATTAAAAAATCACTCAGGTTTTTAACTTAAGTTAAATTTCTTGAGTCTTATATATTCTAGACCATACTAACTACTTTTCAAGCATGATAGAATCAAAGAAAACAAATTAGTCTTAAAATTTTCATAATAATCATGAGCTGTACCACTAATACAGGTGTAAACATGACTTCTAGATTCTTCTTCAGTATTCATATAATCTTTAAAAATAGAGTAATATAATTGATATCCATCCTCTGATAGTCATTAACATGCTGTTATATTTCCTCAAAACATACAACTGTGAAAGATTCAACTAACTCTGCTTATTTTCTGCTACTGAAGTGTTCTTTTCTCTCCCATTTGCCCACCTTGACAGTGTAGAATTCAAGACTACCAAAGATAGGATATGAGTTTAGTGGCTCGTTTTCCAAATATGCAGCAAGGCATGAGTACATTCAGTAAAGAATGCTGGCTAACAGATGATGAGTGTAAGACGATTAGCTTCTTTTTTAAATTTAGCATGTGTATACATCTTTAAAGGGGAGATGCTCTCAATGGTGTAGTTTGGAAAAGAAATCATGACAACTATGGGACATATCCTGATGGTTTCTTTTGTTCTGAGCTTGGAGGTAAAATATTGGAGAACACATAGAATTAAACAAAGTTTGAAAATTTGCCCACTCACAAATAGCTCATGCCTGTTACCTATTTTCAAATTATGTATGCTGCCTATAAATGTGATTTGTTTATATTTAGCTAAATAAAAGAAACAAGGACATGTTATTTTGGAGATAGAAGAGGTTTTGAAGAGCTCGTCAGATGGCTTAATTTTATGGAAATTTAAACGTCGTGCACAGAAAATTACTCTTCTGATAGAAATGTCAGTCTCACCACATGCCAAGCTTCTCTACCCCCACTATGTTCTGTGGTTCATGCAGCCACAGGAATGTTGGTGTGAAAATATATAGTTATGTAACGTATGTTGTACTGAGCCATATTAGGGAATTTTATAACGCAATATTTATTTATTTCTGAACATTTTCCGGGATACTTTTCAGAAGTAACTGCTAGAGCCAAAGTTGTCCTTGTCCTTAGACAGACCTTGTCTGGTGTTCAGTAAATAATCATCTAGATGTGAGCATGATTTTTTATTCTAATACCCATTTCCTTGAATCAATCTGGTTGGAAAAGGAAAGTGAACAAAATTGTTCCAATATGTTATAAACACTCTCATCTTCATGTGGAAATTCTTATTTAAAAACCCTGGAGCCATATTTTTGACAAAAAAAAAAAAAAAGAAAAGAAAGAGCAGATGTATCAAAATTCTCTCATCTTGATTATGATATTAGAAAATATATGTAGCTTATTTTTTAAAACTAGAGCATCACATCATGATTCTTTCATTAGGATTAATAAAATATATTTTCAGAGTTCATAAAAAATGTGATTGTTTTTCCTCCTGAAAATAATAGGCAGTAGTCAATGTGATTTTCCAGACAAGATAATAATGTCTTGGCTTTCATCACATTAGTACCTCTGTGTCAATAATAACAGCATGTTTCCAAGCACTTTTCACAGAAGGACTTTTCCAAAATACTTGCTATGCTAGTAACTTAAGAGAACACGTGTATTACCTCTTCTTTCTTGTCCCCTCCTCCATCCCCCTTTTTCTGGCTCCTGACACACAGCAAGAAGGACTTTTCACCAATATCTTTATTGGTTCTGTTTCTTTCTCTCTTCCTGTCTTTGTCTCTCTGCCCAACCCCATATATATATAGACTATATGAAAATAGATATATAATTCTTTTAATTATAATTTACATGTATTACCATGCAGCATATTATATTATTTAATTATTTATAATAATTAAAATCATTTTAATTTTCTTGTCCAAGATGAATCATCTTTTTAGAAGTAAGTTGCCATGGCAGTTTTGAAAGAGTATGATTTATTCTATTGAAACACCTAATTCTCATGCTTTCACAGTTGGTGGTTTTCAGGCAAAGCAGGTAAAATTTCAAAATGGAATTATGCGCCTTGCATGGAAGACAGCTTTTAGCTAAGACCAAGCTATGTCCTGAAACTCAATGGCACAGTCTATGCTGTTTGTAGATTTAAATATGTATTTTTATGCTATGTGTTATTTCTAGGCTAGAATCACCTTCAAATATTTATATATGAAAATAATCTTAGGAAACGCTTTGAGAGAAATCTAAAGAAAGCATAGAATTAGATCACCAAATCTCTCATACACATCCCAGATTGGACCAAATATTAATCATTTAACTGCTGACTGTATATACTGACTTCTCCTTCAGTTAGCTACTAATTTTTTTAAAATTTGGACTCTTCCAACTATGATAACAATTTTTATATGATAAAGAAACATTTAAAGGTCTAAGAAGTTTTTATCCCATTCATTAATACCCACCATAAACATTTATTGAATACTGTTTAAAATGGAAAATTATCAGTTTAATCTTATTCCTTAAAACATTTTTCTCTAGTAGTAACTTTATTTATTAATAATATTAAAAGGGAAAGGTATAAAATAAAATTAAGTGAAGTTGTACTGGATAGCAACTAATTCCTTGATAGCTGAATGCATGCCCTCCTTCTGACTTCCCCATGTAGGACTGAACTTTAATAACTGCAAAAATTAAGCAAGAAAAATAGCTACAGTAAAGAGTAGAAGAGCTAACCTGGCGTAACTGTGAGGCAAACTTTACAATGTGCATTGAGTAGCAAATGCAACTGTCATAGTGCAAACTTATATTTTATCATAAATCTGAATTTTATGAATAACTATTTTGAGTAGAGTACTCTCACTTACATATTTTATAATTAACTTCAGACTTAAGATGACAGTTTGAACACAAACATTTATTCCCTCTAGGATATTCCCTCTAGAATCCCACTCAAAATGTCAGACAGAGGAAGAAGTTTTTGCAAAATGAGCAAATATTCCAAGACAGAATGAGAGGGGTTATTAGAATCACAAATTTCAGAAGCTAATAAGCAGGTGGCCAAAAGGGTCTTAACTCAAACCTGATCTCTAAGCCAGGGGAGAAAGCCAAGAAGGGACCAATTAAATACTAGCTAACAACCCAAACACACAAAAGATGATAGCACTTGTAACATTGGAAGTGGCAATAAAACTAGGACTAAAAAGAAAAGGATTGATCAAAGATGTCTTAAGATGAAATTAAGAAATGTTCGGATCCTCTTCCATCCTGAGCAGTGAAACCACACCAGCAGAAAACTGAAGATTTAGCTTCTGGAAAATGTGAAGAGAACATCTGCTCTTGGGAATAGCAATGGGGCTGAGAATAGAGACACATTCTGAAAACTGGGGAATCAACTGAATTCTGAGATCCCCTGCTTTCGTTTCCAGTTATTAAGGGCTCAATTGTGTCTCCGCACCACCAAATTCATATGTTGAAATCCTAACCACCAGTATCTCAGAATATGACTGTATTTGGAAATAGGACCTTTAAAGAGCTGATTAAGTCAAAATGGGGCCTTCGTGGTGGGGGCCTAATCCAGTCTGACTGGTGACCTTACAAGAAGAGGAACCTTGGACGTACAGAGAGGGACCAGAGATGCACACACACAGGGGGGAAGACTATATGAAGACACAAGGAAGGCAGTCTTGAGCAAGGTAAGAAGAGAGCCCTCAGGGGAAAACAAATTTGCTGACACCTTGATCTTGGACTGCTAGTGTCTAGAACTGTGAGAAATAAATTTCTGTTGCTTAAGCCACCCAGTCTCTGGTATTTTGTTATGGCAACTCTAGCAAACTAATATATCAGTTAACTTCAAGAATACTGGCAAATTCTGGGCAAAAAATTGAAAGAACCTTCTGTGGAGACAATGTTGATTGCTACAACTTCTTAATTCCAATTAAAAAATCAGACAAGGAGTGATATATTTGTCAAAGCTTGGATGATATACTTCAGTATTTTCAAAAAGGTAGGTATATAATAAATATAGTTGATTCAATAGAACTAGAAAATTACAACTTTAACCAAATTACTAATTCTTTTCTGATTTTCTAAACTACTTTTCATTGAAGTATAGTTGATTTACAATATTATAGTAGTTTCAGGTATGCGATATAGTGATTCAACATTTCCATAGATTATTCTCCGTTTAAAGTTATTACAAAATAATGGCTATATTCCTGTGTTGTACAATATATCCTTGTTGCTGATTTATTTTATTTACTTATTTTTTAACATCTTTATAATTGCTTTATATTGATGTGTTAGTTTCTGCTGTATAAAAAAGTGAATCAGCTATATATATACATATACCCCCATATCCTCTTCCTCTTGCGTGTCCCTCCCACCCTCCCTATCCCACCCCTCTAGGTGGTCACAAAGCACACAGCTGTTCTCCCTGTGCAATGGGGCTGCTTCCCACTAACTGTCTATTTTACATATGGTAGTGTATATATGCCACTCTCTCAGTTCGTCCCAGCTTACCCTTCCCCCTCCCTATGTCCTCAAGTCCATTCTCTATGTCTGCATCTTCATTCCTGTCCTGCCCCTGTGTTCTTCGGAACCTTTTTTTTTCTTTTTCTTTTTAGATTCCATATATATGTGTTAGCATCCGGTATTTCTTTTTCTCTTTCTGACTTACGTCACTCTGTATGACAGACTCTAGGTCCGTCCACCTCACTACAAATAACTCAATTTCATTTCTATTTATGGCTGAGTAATATTCCATTGTATATATGTGCCACATCTTCTTTATCCATTCATGTGTTGATGGACACTTAGGTTGCTTCCATGTCCTGGCTATTGTAAATAGTGCTGCAGTGAACATTGTGGTACATGTCTCTTTTTGAATTACGGTTTTCTCAGGGTATATGGTCAGTAGTGGGATTGCTGAGTTATATGGCAGTTCTATTTTTAATTTTTTAAAGAACCTTCATACTGTTCTCCATAGTGGCTGTATCAATTTATATTCCCACCAACAGTGCAAGAGGGTTCCCTTTTCTCCACACCCTCTCCAGCATTTATTGTTTCTAGATTTTTTGATGATGGCATTCTGACCGGTGTGAGGTGATACCTCATTGTAGTTTTGATTTGCATTTCTCTGATGATTAGTGATGTTGAGCATCCTTTCATGTCTTTGTTGGAAATCTGTATATCTTCTTTGTAGAAATGTCTATTTAGGTCTTCTGCCCATTTTTGGATTGGGTTACTTGTTTGTTTTTTTTTAAACATCTTTATTGGGGTATAATTGCTTTACAATGGTGTGCTAGTTTCTGCTTTATAACAAAGTGAATCAGTTATACATATGTTCCCATATCTCTTCCCTCTTGTGTCTCCCTCCCTCCCACCCTCCCTATCCCACCCCTCTAGGTGGTCACAGAGCACTTAGCTGATATCCCTGTGCTATGCGGCTGCTTCCCACTAGATGTCTACCTTACGTTTGGTAGTGTATATATGTCCATGCCTCTCTCTCGCTTTGTCACAGCTCACCCTTCCCCCTCTCCATATCCTCAAGTCCGTTCTCCAGTAGGTCTGTGTCTTTATTCCTGTCTTACCCCTAGGTTCTACATGACATTATTTTTTCTTAAATTCCATATATATGTGTTAGCATACGGTATTTGTCTTTCTCTTTCTGACTTACCTCACTCTGTATGACAGACTCTAGGTCTATCCACCTCATTACAAATAGCTCAATTTCATTTCTTTTTATGGCTGAGTAATATTCCATTGTATATATGTGCCACATCTTCTTTATCCATTCATCCGATGATGGGCACTTAGGTTGTTTCCATCTCCGGGCTACTGTAAATAGAGCTGCAATGAACATTTTGGTACATGACTCTTTTTGAATTTTGGTTTTCTCAGGGTATATGCCCAGTAGTGGGATTGCTGGGTCGTATGGTAGTTCTATTTGTAGTTTTTTAAGGAACCTCCATACTGTTCTTCATAGTGGCTGGACCAATTCACATTCCCACCAGCAGTGCAAGAGTGTTCCCTTTTCTCCACACCCTCGCCAGCATTTATTGTTTCTAGATTTTTTGATGATGGCCATTCTGACTGGTGTGAGATGATATCTCATTGTAGTTTTGATTTGCATTTCCCTAATGATTAATGATGTTGAGCATTCTTTCATGTGTTTGTTGGCAGTCTGTATATCTTCTTTGGAGAAATGTCTATTTAGGTCTTCTGCCCATTTTTGGATTGGGTTGTTTGTTTTTTTGTTATTGAGCTGCATGAGCTGCTTGTAAATTTTGGAAATTAATCCTTTTTCAGTTGCTTCATTTGCAAATATTTTCTCCCATTCTGAGGGTTGTCTTTTCATCTTGTTTATGGTTTTCCTTGCTGTGCAAAAGCTTTTAAGTTTCTGTTCTGTAGGAGTTGTTCCACATGTAGATGTAGTTTTGATGTATTTGTGGGGAGGAAGGTGATCTCCACATCTACTCCTCTGCCATCTTGAAGGTCCTCTGCTTATTTATTTTATACATAGTAGTTTGTATTTCTTAAATCCCTACACCTATAGTGCCCTCCCACCCTTCCCTCTCCACTGGTAACCACTAGTTTGTTCTCTTAATATGTGAGTCTTTTTGTTTTGTTACATTCATTCATTTGTTTTATTTTTTAGATTCACATATAAATGGTAACATAGAGTATTTGTCATTCTCTGTCTGACTTCTTCACTAAGCATAATACCCTCTAGGTCCATCCACATTGTTGAAAATGGCAGACTTTCTTTCTTTTTTATGGCTGAGTAATATTCCATTGTATGTATATACCACATCTTTTTAATCCATTCATCTGTTGTTGGACATTTAGATTGCTTCCGCATCTTGCCTATTGTAAATAATGCTGCTATGAACATTAGGGTGCATATATCTTTTCAAATTAGTGTTTTCATTTTTTTAGGATGTATTCCCAGGAGTGGAGTTGCTGGATCATGTGGTAGTTCTAGTTTTAGTTTTTTTGAGGAACCTCCATACTGTTTTCCATAGTGGCTACACAAACTTACATTCCCACCAACAGTGTACTAGGGTTCCCTTTTCTCCGCATCCTTTCCCACACTTGTTATTTGTGGTCTTTGTGATGATAACCATTCTGACACGTGTGAGGTGATAGCTCATTGTGGTTTTTTCATTGTGGTGCTGTCACTATTTTCAGATGACATGATACTATAAATAGAAAATCCTAAAGTCTGCACCAAAAAAACTATTAGAACTAATAAGTGAATTCAGTAAAGTTGCAGGATACAAGATTAATATACAAAAACCTGTTGCTTTTCTAGACACTAAAAATGAACTATCAGAGAAAACAAGAAAACGATCTTATTTAAAATCACATCAAATGGAATAAAATACCTAGGAATGAACTTAACCAAGTAGGTGAAAGACCTATAATCTGAAAACTATACAATGTTGATGAAGGAACATTGAATACCTAGAAATTGAAAGATATTCCATGTTTGTGGATCAGAAGAATTAATATTTTTAAAATTTCATACTACCCAAAGCAGTCTACAGATTTAATGCAATCCCTTATCAAAATACCCATGATGTTTTTCAGATAACTGTAGCAAATAATTCTAAAATTTATATGGAACCACAAAGGACCCCAAATTGCCAAAGCAATCTTGAGGAAAAGGAACAAAGCTGGAGGTATCAGGCTCCCTAACTTCAAGTTATACTACAAAACTACAGTAATCAAGACAACATTTTACTGGCACAAAAACAGACACATAGGTTAATGGAATAGAATAGAGAGCCCAGAAATAAACCCAAGCACTTATGGTCAATTAATCTAAGACCAAGGAGGCAAGAATATACAATGGAAAAAAGTATCTTCAATAAGTGGTGATGGGAAAACTGAACAGCTACATGTAAAAGAATGAAATTAGAATATTTCCTCACACCATATACAAAAATAAACTAAAAATGGATTAAAGACTTAAATGTAAGACCTGAAACCATAAAACTCCTAGAAAAGAACATAGGCAGAACACTCTTTGACACAAATTGTAGAAATACATTTTTAGATCTGTCCCCAAGGGCAAAAGAAACAAAAATAAAAATAAACAAATGGGACATAAATAACCTAAAAGCTTTTGTGCAACAAAGGAAACCATCCACAAGATGAAAAGACAACTTACTGAATGGGAGAAAAATATTTGTAAATGAGATGATTGATAAGGGGTTAATATCCAAAATATATAAGCAGCTTAATATAAAAAGCAAACAACCCGATTAGAAAAATTGTCAGAATACCTTAATAGACATTTTTCCAAAGAAGAGATACAGATGACCAACAGGCACATGAAAATATGCTCAACATGGCTAACCATCAAAGACATTTTCTAAACTTTTTTGTGTTGCATGTAAAATTTCTTGTGAAATTCTTACATTATACCCATTTAAACATTTCATTACATTATTTTGTTGTGTGTTTTAGAAATCAAATTTTAAAATATATAAGAACTTTAAGAATTGCATCTGCCTTTGATGATCTGTCAAGTATCAGATGGTATGATTAGCAATATTATTAAGAGAAGTATTTATAGATCACATTTTAAATGATCTAAACCAAAATGCAACTAATGGATCACCTAGCCTAACTTTGTCAATTTAACAATAAGATAATTATGATCAAGAGAAACATGCAGGCAGAAAGTGAAAATGAAATACACATGTTATCAAAATATCTCTTTGCCTTTCTCCATATTGGGTCTAATGCAGATTTCACACATTTGCATGATTTTTGTTTTTAAAGATTTATGAATTCATCAGAAAATGTTAAAAATATAAACACACAAATATGTTCATGTTGAATAGTAATTCTCTGTATCTTAGCACACAAATTTTCACCATTTTAACCTTCTTATGTTAATCTTCCAGAAATGTATAGATGCTTGTGTCTCTACATATGTTGCATATTGCTCTATTACAGTTTTTTACTTAGTGTCATCTTCATTAAAATGCAGTTATCTGAATGGATATCTTATTATATATACTATAGTGAACACTTAATCAGAATAGATATCCAGTCTTATTCATAATTGTTCTCTTAACAGTTCTAGTAATCTTTCACAAATTAGTTATAAGGTAGATTACATAAAATTAAGAAGTAAACTGATGAGATTACTGAAGAGACCTTATGAACCAGATGAATGAATTCAAAGCAACTGGGTGGGGTAGTTGTAACTGTTAAAGCAGGGCAGTAGGATTTAATATATCTTCAAGTGGCCAGACAAATGTCAATTTTCATTGTCTGAGATAAGTGGATGCCTGACAGATGCATCACCAGCAGGACCTTGGAGAGCTCTATGGTTTGCAGTCCATTTGCTCCAGGCTGCAGCTGGGTTGATTTCATCCTTGTGGAGTTAGACTCAATAGGTTTAAATGTATTCCAACCAATTATTGGTATTACTGGGCCTATTGAAACAGGTTACAAATCCAGGAGTCTTAAACTTTACGGGTTTCTCCAGAAATCACTAATATTTGGAGAACTTAAATATAGTATAAGTTTAGGGAGGTGGGGGGAGGTACTCATAATCAAGTAAACCTATTTAAAGCCTTAAGACTGTGTGTGTGTGTGTGTGTGTGTGTGTGTGTGTGTGTGTGTGTAAAGTTTTATTTAAATAGAAAAATAAAACAGCAAATAATACAATAAATAGCGACTTATATATCTAAAGATTAAAAATGAGAGTAATATGAACTTAATTTTTCTCCTTGCTTCCTAGAGATAAAATTTTGAGTGTCCCTTCTTTTGAGGTCAGAGGAGAAAATTTTAATTCTTTTTGTACTGTTGGAAAAGTAACTATTTTATGAATGTTCAAATAATCATATGAAGGGTCCTAATTTTCTTTCATAAAGAAAATACATTACCAAATTTGTTACCACTAGAAGAATTCTTATCCTACCCTCTTTGGTTTTCAGGAGTGTGAGAACAATAAGATCAAGGCAAAAAAAAAACGAAAAAAGCTGACTTCCCTTCTTAAAGGCAGTGTTCATAATCTGATGCTATATTTTTATAGAGAGGAGCTGATATGCTTTTTTCCTAAAATATGACATTCAAAAATAGAATATAAAGATTATGTCTGTATGAATGCTAATATCCCAGTCATTGTGCGAAGCACTTTCAGTGATGCTTTCTGCATTGCAAATTTTGGCATAACTTCCTTTTCATCTTATATAAATCTAGATGTAAAAACAAACACCAAAACCAGAAATTGGGGGAATTCATTTTTGCAACTAGATTTTGGTAATAATTTGATAAGTTACAACAAAGGTCTAAAATGTACTGACTAGATATACATACAAGTTCTGCCTTCTTACAGATAGAAATATGTACTCATTACCAGTTGGCCTATAGGTAATATGCAAGTACCTATTGAAGACATTTTAGTTATTGGGTGCAGTAGAATAAAATACAGCCAGGTTTAAATTTTTATTCCTTATTATCTTGGACAATTTTGTTAATTGCTCAGCCTAATTTTGGTCATCCATAAAATGAGGATACATATACCCAACTTACACAGTTATAATGAAGATTAAAAGAGAAAGTGTAAGTGAAAGGATGCAGCCCATAGTGGAGTCTCATCATTCATAAGTTAGATTCCTCCACACACGCTCTCATTCTTCCCTTGATACATATCAGAAGAAACTGTAGTAGTTTGCAATTCCCTCTAAGATAACTCAGGTTACTGGGTTACTAGCCTTAGAGAATGCAAATGAGTCCTTTCTGGGCACAGGGTTGAGTGGGCCTGCAAAATGCTGTGTAGTGGTGTGTAGTGGATAAAATGTGTCCTCCATTTCCCTCTGTATTCCACAGTTCTGTGCCCTCACAGAAGCACAACCTCTCCTCTCCTCAGGCACCCACTGGTGAGCCCTCTTCTCCATCCCACCTTGA
Organism: Aethalodelphis obliquidens; assembly: GCF_003676395.1. NCBI lineage: Eukaryota > Metazoa > Chordata > Mammalia > Artiodactyla > Delphinidae > Aethalodelphis > Aethalodelphis obliquidens. The sequence goes on along the minus strand of NW_020837956.1, from coordinate 11,060,999 downwards.
TCCACATGGGTGTATTATTGCAAAGTGGCGAGAAGAGGATGTCTCTAACTGTCTGCCATATCGACATGCTAGTAGGGAGCAAGTTGTCATGTTAGTCCATCTTCAGCTGATTCCTATTATTCCCAATGGGCCTCAGTTTCCTCATTATTGGAAAAAATGAATACATAGTTGGGGGAGTAGAGGCATGGTTACATTCCAATTCATTACCTTAGTGGGGAAATAGGCAGAAAGCAAATACGATTAAAAGGATTGGAGAGGAATGTGGAGAATTGATAATGACACATTAGCTGATAATAGCAACTAATAAAACATGCTATGATTTCTTTAATGTCTGTATTCTTCACTAGATCATACCCTTTCAGGAGCAGGATTTGTGTCTGTTTTACTCACAATCTTAATTTTCTACGTGGACAGATAGGCATAAAATAAACATTCATGAAATGAATACATGTGCTTATGGATACATTATATTGGGGTAAATATGTATAACTAGTAAAATGATATGCAAAATAAAAACAATGTGGGATAATGAGTGTTTTGATCTTTTAGCCAAATTTAAAGTGCTGTATTTCTTTTTTAAAAAATATTTTAAAAGATGATAAGAAAATATGGGATGAAATCTAAAATCTATTCCAGCTCTAAATACTAGGTTGAGAAATTTTGGAGGAAAGAGGTCTATTTCTGTCACCTTCTGTAAATCAACTATACTTCAATAAAATAAATTAAAAGAAAAAGAAAAAAGTCACATTGCTGGGAATCACTCAAAGAACTTGCCTTTATAAAGAAAAAAAATCGTTTGCTGCACCATTGCCAAAACCATCCTCCAAGAACCGTGATGTGAGATCCATCTCGCAACCCTTAGACTGTGCTTCCCCCACCATTGTTTCCATTATGAATTTCCAGTTTTCATTTGTCTTCTTACATCAACATCTTCGAAATCTCAGCCTTGCTATTACTTGCCGTTAAGCTTGTGCTGATGCAATCTGCCTGTTCTTTTATGTGGCAACAAAATCACCACATCTCAGTGGCTGTTAATCCATTTTAAAGGCTGAGGAGTGCCAAGGAGAATACTTTTATTTGTCTCATTCAGTATGTTTTTTTTTTTTTTTTTTTTTTTTTTTTTGCGTTACGTGGGCCTCTCACTGTTGTGGCCTCTCCCGTTGCGGAGCACAGGCTCCGGACGCGCAGGCTCAGCGGCCATGGCTCACGGGCCCAGCCGCTCCGCAGCATGTGGGATCTTCCCAGACCGGGGCACGAACCCGTGTCCCCTGCATCGGCAGGCGGACTCTCAACCACTGCGCCACCAGGGAAGCCCTCAGTATGTTTTTGAGCCCAGGAATTTCTTGAATGTTTCTACGGCAACATGTTGCCAGAAAAGGAAAGAAGCATTGATGTGAGCCTGGCCTCATGCCATTGAGTTACCGGCCATGTTAAAATTGTTAATTATTTGAAATTAAGTTCAAGTTCACAAAGACTTTATCATTCTTCCTTTTAGAAAACTTCTTCACAAGTGAAGACTCACAAAGATAAGAAAATTAAATTTTATTAAGAAAGTTAGTTTGTGAACTTGTCAGATTGATTCTTAAAAATATTATAGCCAAATAGCTCATCTTTTCTATAGGTGTCTTTGAGTCAAAAATCATTTTTTTGTTAAAAAAATCTTGTTAATCTTTTCAGTGCATTCAAAATCAAAGGTGTTTGAAATCTTTACAGTCAGTAACCATTTATTTTAAGTAAATAGTATTTAAAAAGTAAGATCATCTGAAAGTAAGATATCAATTGAAATGATTAAAATTAAAATGTATCTGATTTAGAAGTAAAATAAAAGATGTTGATTCAGGGTTGTATCAAATAATTACATATTATCTTAAGTATTATGGTTATAGGATTAGGAGTGAAGTTATTCTGGAAAACTTTTACATAAATAAAATGTGAGCATTTTTAACTCAAATGATCAATATATGAAGTTATGACAAGAGCTTGTTTGTGTGACTATGCCTACATCGGTGAGCTTGTCATGTGTTTTACTCTATTTTGCATTAAATGTGTACATTCTTTCCTGTGTGAGAAGTTTGTTTTCTACTAAGTAATTTTCCCCTTCACTTTTTTAAAATACAGAAGACAGTATAAAAAACAAAATAGAGAGTTTTCTTAAATATATTGTAGTAAAGAGAAACATGGCAGATCTAAGTAGGCTGGTGTGGAAAATATGTAATTAAAGACAAAACAAAAGGTCACTCTGACTCTTCTCCTTTTAATTTAGAGGAAGTATATTGGTGAAGAAATTCAGTTATTTATGAGAACATTTTAGAGATTAATAAATGCAGCTTATGCCATGTCTGTTTCCTTACTGTATATAGAATTATAAAAACAAGTTCAAAGGAAAAAATAATAAGTCTTTTTATTTTTATTAATAGGTCACTGTGGAGTAAGCCAGACTGAAGAAGATCTATAAAATCTTTTTAAAATTTATTTTTATTTATTATTTACGCATTAAAATTTTTTTATTGTTATAATTAACATATAGTATTATATAGTTTCAGGTTACAACACAGTGATTTTATATTTTTATTCATTATGAAATGATCACCACAATAAGTCCAGTTACCATCTGTCACCATGTAAAATTGTTACAGTATCATTGACTATATTCCCTATGTGTACATTACATCCCCATGACTTATTTATTTTAAAACTGGAAGTTTGTGCCTCTTAATCCCCTTTACCTATTTTGTTGGTCCCCCACCCTCCTCCTTTCTGGAAACCACCAGCATGTTCTCTGTATCTATGAGTATGTTTCTGGTTTTCCTTGCTGGTTGTTTTTTTTTTTTTAAGATTCCACATATAAATTAAATCATACAGTGATTTTTTTTCCTCTGAGAACCCTTGAACACTGTTGGTGCGAATGTAAATTGGTGCAGCCACCATGGAACACAGTACGGAGTTTCCCCCAGAAACTAAAAATAAAACTACCATATGATCTAGCAGTTCCACTTCTGGGTATTTATCCAAAGAAATTGAAAACACTAAATCGAAAACATATGTATGTTATGTTCATAGCAGCACTATTTACAATAGCCAAGATATGGAAGCAACCTAAGTGCCTGTCAATAGATGAATGGATAAAGATGTGGTATATCTACACACTAATGCAATACTACTCAGCCACAATAAAGAATAAAAACTTCCATTTGCAGCAACATGGATGGACCTGGAGGGCATTATGCTACATGAAATAAACAATATTTCCTTATTTCTAATCGTGGCCTGTTCTTTTCCACTTAGAGAAGACCCTTTAACATTCCTTTTATGCCTAATTTAGTGGTGATGAACTCCTTTAGCTTTGCTTGTCTGGGAAACACTTTATCTCTCCTATCCCTTCTGAACGATAACCTTGCTGGATAGAGTATTCTAGGTTGTCAGTATTTTTCCTTTCAGCACTTTAAATACATCCTGCCACTCCCTTCTGGCCTGTAAAGTTTCTGCTGAAAAATCTAATAATAGTCTTGTGGAGTTCCCTTTATATGTGATTAGTTGTTTTTCTCTTGCTGCCTTTAAGATTCTGTATCTTTAACTTTTGCCCTATTGATTATAATGTCTTGGTGTGGCTCTCTTTGTGTTCATCTTGTTTGAGACTCTCTGTGTTTTCTGTGCCTGAATGAGTTTCCTTCCCCAGGTTAGGGAAGTTTTCTTTAAATAAGTTTTCTATCCCTTTATCTCTCTTTTCTCCTGGACCCCTTTAATGAGAATATTAGTATGCTTGATGTTTCCTACAGATCCCTTGAAGTTTTCTCATTTGAAAACAATTCTTTCTACTTTCTGGTGCTCTGACTGGGTGATTTCCACTATTCTATCTTCCAGATTCCTTATCCATTCTTCTGTTATCATCTAGCCTGCTGTTGATTCCCTCTATTATATATATATATTTTTTAATTTCAGTCATTATATTCTTAAACTCTGATTGGTTCTTTCTTATATTTTCCAAGTCTTTGTTGAAGTGCTCACTGAGTTCCTTCCTTTTTCTCCAGATTTCAGTGATCATCCTTATGACCACGTCTTTGAACTTTTTATTAGCTAAATTATTTATGTCCCTGTTTCACTAGGGATTTTTTCTGGGTTTTATTTTGTTCTTTCGTTTGGAACAATTTCCGTCTCATTTTGTGTGACTTTCGGTTTCTGTTTCTATAAATCAGGTGAAACCTCTACCTCTCTTGGTCTTGAAGGAGTGGCTTTGTGAAGATTGCTTGCACCTGGAGGCCTTGGCGGGCTGGCCGGAGCTGGAGCGTGTGTGAGCCTGAAGCAGTCCCTGGGGAGTACTACACCTGAAGCCACTTTGGTGGGGCAGCTGGAGGTGGGGCAGGCACAAGTCAGGCGCGTCCTGGGGAGGCTCAAACAGTGCCCGCTTGCTGCTGCAGTCAACCCCGAGAGTTCCAGCAGTTCCCTGACGGTTTACGGAAGCTCTAAGGTTAGTAAATGAATTTCCTTCCAATATAATGTGGATGCCCTTTAAAGTGCTGTTTCTTTCGATGTATCCCAGCATGGGTGAGTCTGTGCTCGGGCCTCTCAGCAATATCCCTCTGTACTGCAGGTCGCTGCAACAAGGATACGTGGATACCGTTTCTCTGTCTTTCCTACCTGTTTCTATGTGGTCCTTCTCTGCGCAGTAGCTGTTCAATCAGCCCTCAGGTCTTCTTCCGGAAGAATTGCTCTATTTGTAGGTGTAGATTCAGTGTGTTCAGGGGAGGTGGGCTCGGGGTCTTCCCTCACCACCATCTTGGATCATTGTTTCTACAAAATCTTTATTGCTTAGATGCCAAACTCTATTAAACACAATTTTGTAAAGCCTCTAATTTTCAAATTACACCCCTTCCATATGAAAATATTGACATAAAATCTTTCAATCAGTACCATATTGCTGCAGCAAAGTATTATTTTTCCAAATGACCATAGCTAGAACTAGAGTTCCTATAAATTATTGTTAACTGAAAATTTATTTATAACAAGCACTTGTTAGTATTACCTTAAAACAAAATAAGAATGCAAAATTTCTATTTTTTTTATCACATTGATTGAATGGGTGGGGACATATTACTTCTTCACTATAAACTTCATATTTAAATGTTATCCCCAAAGTAGATTTTTAATCTATGGTGTCTAATCCATTTTAAGCCGTGCTTTAAGATATATCTGGATATAAGAATAAGAGCTTATGGTTCTACCTTTTTCCTGTGATCCATATGAAAAATTCAAATATCCCATTAAAGGGAACTTAAGGGCAAGTGGGGCAGCATGATGGTGTCGGTCAAGGTGGGATAAATAGAGGAGAAACAAAGAAAATGGAAACAGAAATCTCAGAGTGAGATGGAAATAATTTATTCAAGAGCCCTTTCAATAATGACTGCAGTGGACTGTATGGCAGAAGCTCCATCTCATGGATCACATCCAAAAATGAAGTTTACTCTTGGCCTCTTCCTTGGGCGTAGAGGAGCATTTGAGTGTTTTCTCTGTTGTGACCTCTTGCCCTCAGAAGAAGCTGGTGTCATCTTGGCAACAATACCATGTTACTTTGCTAGCCAGGTCCTCCAGAAGGAAAGCGATGAATTACAAAACCCCTTTATTCTTCTACAGACAACAATAACAGGTGAAACGTGTTAGGCAGTAGAAAGGCAGAAGTTTCTAGGAGGTCACATCCATCAGGTATATTATTTCCTTAACAAGTTTAGTGAAATAAATTTGGATTTTGATATGTACCGGGATGAACACAGAGAACACTCGTTATCAGATGATTTAAAGAGAATTGGAGATGATCCTCCACAGACGATTGATTATAGCTAGGATAATTCTAGCAGGCAGACTTGAAATATCAGGTTTTGTTTGTTACCTTAAAAATTCTCTTACACCGTTCCTTAAAAATAGATGGGGACAAAATTCTACCGTGTAGCTTTTAAATATTTTCATCTACAGAGGCTCTTATTTTATGGCCAAAAGATAGCTGTGCAGTAGACATCTCTATTTATTGAGGGTGAATCTCTGGCCTGAGGATGTCTTATAAAGTTTGCAAGCAGTGAGCAAAGTGGGAGCTTGGACAAGAACCACTGATTTTTAGCTGTGTGTGTGTGTCCTAACACTTGAAGTTTTATTCCTAGTCGAGCTGTGTTGTTCAGATTAATCACGTTGACAAAACTGTTGCAGTTGCAATTTGGAGGATTCCTCACTTTTTTATTTATGTATTTTGTTTGTTTTCAGTTCATGGTTCAGGTTTTATCCTACATCCAGGGAACACAGTGAACCTGTAGTTCTAATTTTATTGTCTTTGGCTTTTATGATGGCTGTCATTTTTGTCTTCCTGATCTATAGTTCCTGATCTAGAAATGAGTTACTCTTATCAAATAGCGCCTTGCAGAAGGAGTACAACTATTTTCAGCAATAAAGCTAAACTTGGGTAGTTCTCCTGCCTGACTTTAGTTCTGTACTTACGCTTTCTTCCAAAGTGATAGGTCAGTAAGGTTAGGGGTGGCCAGTGAATCAGGAGAAAAGCAGAGGAAGAAGAGAAATACTGTACAGTGTGTTTCAGAGCATATGGAGGAGAGAACTTCCAAATATATAACCTATATATTTCCGTGGTAGTTTAAAGTATTATGCAAGAGTATAGTTAATTTAAATTATTTGTGTATAAAATTGGTAAAATGCTGATGCTATTTACGTGTATAGAATAAGAACCCTCCATCTGAAAGGTTTTATGTCAAAATGTATCAGGTCAGGCAGTAATAAATAACACTGAGGTGAGACACAGGAATTGAAAAGTTAACAAACACAGCGACTTAATGAAGGGAGCTATGCTCTAAGAACTGTGTCTGTGAGTATTCTTATATGTTCTATTACAGTTTCCAGAAGGTGGAGTAGAAAACAAGCATAGCATTAAGAGGTGCCTGAACTGAGAACACATGGAAAATGCACATGCATTTACTGAGTTCAATTACTATCAAAACCTTCCTGTGTAGTGAGGTCAATTCACCCTCCTAGGTTTCTCTGGCATTAGGTTATAAATTGTATAATAAAATTTCATGGTATGTTTGAGTTTAACTTATGAAAATTTGATATATTCTGGCAACTTCTATATATGGGATTTTGCTGATTTCAGATACAAATTAACATTCCCAGCTACATATTATAAAATATTTATTAAATGTCTGTATTCTATTTTTCCTCAACACATAGCCAGTAATAGCCAGGCTTTCCTATAAATTTAATTGACAGTCTACTTCAGAAATCTATCGAGTTTCTTGAAAGCAGGGACTTTATGTTATTTGGATTATATTTCTGGCATCAAATGCAAACCTGAATTTCAAGTACAGAAACAGTATGTTTTCGTACAAATACGTCTTGTATTCTAATCTTCTGTGTATCTAGGAATAAGCACTGATTTTTCAAGCATTAATCTACATTATCTAATATTCTACATCAACTATACCTCAATAAAAAAGTAAACTATAAATGTACATTTATTGTCAGAAACTTAAACAAAGTAGAATTATTTTGATTAGCAGTTAGTAATTTTTTTTCTGTAAAAGGCTAGATAGTAAATATTAGAGGTTCTTTGGCTGTAAAATCTCTGTTGTAACTACTCAACCTGCAGTTGTAGTGCAAAAGCAGCCGCAGAAAACACCTAAACAAATGGGTATGGCTGTGTTCTGATAAAACTCTATTGACAAAAACAGGTGGCAGAGTGGACTTGGCCAATGCTTTACCTACTCCTGCTTTGTTTGTATCATTAACAATATTCATTTCCCATCCTTTTCAGTCTCCCTGCCTGAGTGATAACCACTGCTAAAAATTTCCTATATATACCTTCAAATAGGTTTCCATGCATGTAGATGTATAAAACTCCTTTACACAAATAGAAACATGTTAAGTGACATGTCTGTTCACTTGATCTTTTTCACTTACTATTGGAGATCTCGCCATACTTATGTGGGTAGATCTACATAGTTCTTTTATCTGGCGCCTATTATTTTACTGTATATATGCTTTACAAGTTATTCTAAGTCATCCCCCTGCTGATAGAATTTTAGATTTAGTTTTTGATATGTCAAGTAATGCTAAGAATGTATATTCTCATTCACAGAATTATACCTTGATCAGTTACTATTGCCGCATGACAAATCACCCCGGTGGCTAGTGGCTTAACAACAACAACAATCATTTTGTTATCTCTCAGGTTTCCTGTGGGTCAGGAATTTGGGAAGGACTTTGATGGGCAATTCTAGCTCAAGGTCTCTCTTGCAGCTGCAGTCAGTTAGTGGCTGGAACTAGAAGAGAAAAGGTATAGAGCAGCTGGGGGACTAGCCGGGCAAGACTTTGTCATATTTTCTCAGGGCTTGGGCATGTGGTCACTCCATGTGGACTAGTTTGACTTCCTTATAGCATGGTGCCCCAGGGTGGTCAAATTGCTTTACATGACAGTTAATGGCTCTGAGAGCTAGGACTTCAGTAAGCAAGGTGCATGTCATAGCACTTTTGTGATCTATCTTCAAAATTCACATAATGTTACTTCTTTTGTACACTAATAGTCACACAAGTGGGCTCAGTTTCATACATTTCTTCTATGAGGCTTGTCTTTTAATTGTCAGGGTTTTATTAAATGTTTACTTGAATATAAACTTTTTTCAAAAAATTGAAATATAGTTGATTTAAAATATTGTGTTTTATTTATTTTAATTTTTAATTTTTAATTTTTTTTGTTGTTGTTGTGTTAGTTTTAATTCATGCACTTCGGAGTTCCTACTGAGATTGCCAAATTAACATTTGTTTTGCACTTTGAGTCTTTTCATCAGTGAACATAGTGAATCTCTCCATTTATTTAAATTCAATAGAGTTGTACGATACACTTTGTATCATATGGTCATGCATGTACTTTGTTAGATTTGTTTTTAATTGCTTATGATTGCTAATATAAGATGTACTTCAAAAAACATTTCTCATATCCATTTCCAGAAGACTTGTTGAAATTTTGTATTATTTATAATAATATAATAATCCTAATATAATGAGAGAGGCAGTGTAGCATAAGACAAGAACATGGATTTTAGAATCTGATTGCCCAGGTTCATATCTAGGCTTCTCCACATACTAGCTTTTTATCTTTATTCCACTACAAAACATTTCTCTTCATAGGAGTACTCGTTTATACATTGGGTAAGAGAAAGTACCTCATAAAATGGTCCTGAGGATTAAACAAATTAAAAGACATAAAGTAAATTGAATAATACCTGGCATAATAGTAATGCTATGCAAATTTTAAATAGTGCTATTATATTTCTATTCAACAACTTTTTAATTATTTTTTTCCTTAGATAAACTACCACTAATTCATAAAAAAATTTAAGCTTTTCCTCTTTCTATCCAGTCTTTATAACTTTTGTCATTTTCCTTTTTTTATAGTGCTTTTTCATTATGAGGTAGAAGGCTTCCTTTTCCAATTCCTTGGTTTAAAGGGGATGCTTCTAATATTATACTATTATATAAGAGTATAATAGTATTTATATAATAGTATTAATAATATAATAGTATTTCATCCAGTTTTATGCAAATATGTTTGAAAACTGGATGAAATCAAGAAATTTCTAGACAAAAATATAGGCATAAAACTTACTCAAGGAGACTTAGAAAACACAAATAGTCCTACAGTCATTAAAATCATGGAGTCACAGGTATACACCTACACACACAGACACCCAGACACACACACATCATACACACACACACAAAATTTAGAGTTGTTGAGAATCCAATACTGATGATTTTTGTTTCCACTAGTGTTAGCTTATATATTTTGTTTCATTGCATATTTTAAATTTTTGTTTTGTGAGCTCATTATTTTTCATTGGATACTTCCTGTGCCACCGAGGTTGAGAGTCTCTTCTTCCAGACTAATTTTATATTTGCTTTGTTAGATGTACCAAAGAAATTATGAATCCCAAAGCAACTCATTGCTCTTAACTTTTCCTGGTGGGATTTCCCAAGCCATGTGAATAGTATACATTTGAATTGGAAATCTAGGTGAGGCCAGTTCTATGTATAAAACCTTTCAGAAATGACTTTTGTATTTTAAGTTGCAGAGTTAAAGTATAAATAAGCAGTAAACATATTATGATGTGCCAGTGGATTGCTATTTCTTTCTTTTTTTTTTTTTTTTTTGCCGTACGGGGGCCTCTCACTGTTGTGGCCTCTCCCGTTGAGGAGCACAGGCTCCAGACGCGCAGGCTCAGTGGCCATGGCTCATGGGTCCAGCCGCTCCGAAGCATGTGGGATCTTCCCGGACCGGGGCACGAACCCGTGTCCCCACATCGGCAGGCGGACTCTCAACCACTGTGCCAACAGGGAAGCCCGGATTGCTATTTATCTCATTATTCTGGATTATTCAAGTGGTATAAATTCACTCTTTAGACCAAGGGTATGCTGAATGGAGCTAGCTCACACTGGCTTGTGAGAGCTGATTGTCTACATCTCTCCCCAACTCCACGTTCATGACATCACCTTGGTAGCTTGAAATCAGCAACAGTGGAATTACTTACACCACAGAAATTAGTAGATGCTAAAATCAAGGACCCCCCCCCCCCCATTTTCCCCCATGTATTCTGTTTCTAACCCAGGAAATCACAGCTTCAACCCAATGTGAAGGCTGATGCAAAACTATGAATTGTCTAGGAATTTTTTTTTTTTCTTACCCAGAGTCCAACCAGGAACAGACTAACTGCCTTATTATCACTCCATGAATATGAGTGGATTTCTCTTGTCCACACTTTCATTTAAGTTGCAGCCTTTGAATGTCCAGGCTTCATGAGAAGTTACCACTCCTTGACTCTGGTCAACACAAAGCCTCCTCTTTTCAACCTGTGTAATTATTAACACTCAATCCTCTTGATCACTCCTCTGTAATAACTACCCTCAGGACAGCCAAGGCATCCACTTCAGCTAATTGCTCTGCCGTTCAATTTCCTCTTCGATTTTGACCCCTGGGGATTCCCTTTTTCAATTTAACTATGCATTTAAAAATCAATATTAATATACTTCTTCCAGTTTCATAGCTAGAATATTTTCATTTTATCTGTTTATGCCATAAAAAATAGCCTTCATCCATCTTTAAATTATAAGTTTTGATAAGGTTACAGAAAAGCGCAGAAAATTAAAAACAATATAATAAATGAAACTATATTGTAATTTTTACTTTGAAGTGAGAAGTTCCTGTACTTTGTTACATGTCGGTTACCCAAAAGCTGTTGCAAATTTATTTAACTATGAAAACTATAAAATTAGGCAGTTTTGAGATGCATTTGTCAAGCTTGTGACTTCTTTTTTAATCCAGCTCTTCCTTTAATTAATTAATTATATTGAAATAGATTTCACATACAATATTAAGTTAGTTTCAGGTGTACTACATAGTTACATTAGGCTTGTGGCTTTTTGATTTATTAAATTTCACAAATTGAGAGTTTATAAATTTTTGTTTTCACTTGTACATATGAAACCTGTATATAATGATCATAGCAAACATAATATTTTGCAATTATTTTTAGTATTCATGGTGTTATAAGCAAGTTTCCACTCATGGATTTGTGATGCTTAATTGGAAGGTTATACTCTGATTTTATTTCATTATTTCAATACTGTTAGATATTAAATTGCTTCCAATTTTTAAATATCATACAAAAACTTAACCAAAATAAACTTATGCCTGTGAACTCCATATCTGGATAATCAGCTTAAGATACTTCTTTAGAAGTGATTCTCATACTGGTCTATTAATATGATAGTGGAAGCCTCTCTGGCTTCCTGTAATTGCTTAAGATGTTTCTTTAGAAGTGATTCTCATATTGGTTTTTTAATATGATAGTGGAAGCCTCTCTGGCTTCCTGTAAGTGGAAGCCTCTCTGGCTTCCTGTACAACTAGAGAAAAAAAAAATCAAATTACTTTATTATGCAGAGTTACTGGGACTTCCTCCTTCTTTTAGAAGAGAAAAGCCTGTTGAGTCCCTGTGGGCAGAAAGTTCACATAAGATAAACTTCCTTTTATTTTCCAATCCAACCATATATTCTGCTGTCTTGGTAAAAATAAACTCTACCATTTGTGCAGAGTATTTCCTTCCATTCTTAGGATAGCCTGGCAAAAACAAATTGAAGTAATTGAAGCTGAGAATACAAAGAGTGCTTCCTAGAGGAAGGCAATTGGATTTGAAAGAGGATCAAAAAGCCATTTCCTGAGAAGATTGGAAAGACTGATCATTTTCAGCCTAAAAGAGAGTTACGGAGAGTTCTTAGCCCTTTTTGTTTGTTTTTCAAGTAGATGTACTATCAGGTTTGAGAGTCCTATTCAGAAAGAATACTTCCACTGAAACATGATTTCAGAAAAATGACATTTTAGGCCCCTTGAACTGTATGGTTTTATAAATATGGAAAGTGCAAGGATCCACTGATTCCATTGCAGTTATCAAACCATGAGGTACAACCTGGTTGACCACGACCACAGAATTTCTCAGTATTTCCCAGAAATTTTCTGGGAAATTTTATAATCAACCATGGTCACAGTGGCCCACAGTGTCCATCTCTGTGCCTCCCAGGCATTTCTACCAGGAAATAGAAAGTGACTGGAGACTACAGGTAATCCTCCCAGGTCCTCTCCCTCACCCAGCTCATGGACAGAAATCAATTAATTCTTTCTTTCTTTCATTCTCCAGCTAGGCCCAGCTCATGGACAGAAATCAATTAATACCCTCTGAGGTTTTATCCCATTACAACCCCTTTTCTTGCCTGGTCCCCTTGAAAAAATGTACAACCTAAACACTGAGAATTATGTTTTACTTGTTGGACTTTCCTAGGACTTAAGCCCGGGGGCAGCCTCTCAGGTAGCTCTGAAGGCCTGCTCCAAAGAGGTAAGGGAGGAGCCGGGATATATAGGGGTTTTTGCAACAAAGACCAGGTAGTCAGAAGATCAAAAGGTTATGGTTAATTAAAGAAAACCAGGTATGTCAAGTTAATGAGTTTAGCACTTTTCTATGTATGGGAAGATGCAAGTCTGGGCTCATTGAAATCATTCCTTGGATGTGCACCTTAGCTATCTAGGGCCAGTGTCATGTGCTTTCCCTCCTGAGACCCCCTCAGGGGTGGCGGTGGCTGCAGTGGCTGAGGGCTTGGCAACAGGCAGCCTGTTTGTCTCCATCCTGAATTTCCTCAGGGCTCACTGTCAGGGGCCACTAGAGTGTAAGCGGCTTAGTGGCTTGATGGCTGCAACGCCCTTTGTTTGTGGACAAGGCAGCCAACATTTTTCATTCACACCCTGTTGATCATAAAATTTCCCAGAAAGTTTTTGGGAAATATTGAGAATTTCTCTGCTCCATGAGTAGCTGTGTGAAGCTTAGTAATGCTGATTTGAACCGGATTGAAAAAATGTCTCTTAATCCGCTTGTATTTCCGACTGTCTTTTTGCACTCTTGTATGTAAATGATTTAAAAACACTAAATGAGTTCAATTTTATTTTCCTTTCCTGGAAGTGCCACTAATCACTCTCTGGGCTGGGAAAGGTGCTCTCCAAGTTACTTCAGGTTGAGAGATTGGCAAAGGACTTGAGGGTCTTATTAAAATGAAGAATTTGATGTAGTAGGAGTGAGGGAAGGGGGGATTCTGAGATTTTGTATTTCTAATATGCCACCAGGTAATACAGATCATATGTGCTCCAAGGACCATGCTTTTGAGGGAAAAGGCTGCTGTATGTCTGTCAGTTGGCAAATATAGGGATGTTTAGTGAACTCTTCCCAGAAATGTAAGCTATGATAGGACTGTTATAAGGGTTTGTTCCCCAGATGTGAAGAAAATATTGAATCTGACTTTTCTGCTATGATAAACGCTTGATAGCGTTATAGGCATTAGAGTATGTGTGTTTAAACCAAGATCAAAAGTTTCATGAAAACAGTCCATCACCTTGAGATTCAGCCCTCTCTGTATATTCAATATATCTGTTAAATGTTCAAATTATTTAATAAGGTGAATGAGGGATTGATTAGTCATGGTGATTAGTTGGATATTACCAAAGTACCGAAAGGTAACTGTTTATTCTTGTTATAGAAACATTTCAAAAAATTAAATAATTCATTGTTGAGCAACTACTCTGGACTATACGTTATGCTAAGATATTAGAGAAAGGTAAATACCCTAAAGTCTTCAGAGAAACAGGACTCATGCACAAGTAGTCTATCAGTTATCTGTTGCTGTGTAACAAGTCACCCCAACAGCTCAGGGGCTTACAACAATAAACATTTATTTAGCTCATAACTCAGTGGTTGATAGTTTAGACTGGGCTCAGTTGAGCAATTCTGGTCCCAGCTGCTCTACATGCATCTGGGCAAGTCTGCCACATGGCTCTGCTTTTGGAGATTGGCTGGATATCACCTGGAGCAATGGGAACAGCTGAACTATGTGTCTCACAGAGTCTGGTAGGATAGCCTTGGCCTGTTCACATGGTACCTCAGCAGGGAGAGTGGAAGCATGAAGGCCTCTTGAAGCCCAAGTTCAAAAATGGCCCATTGCTCCACTTGTCATATTCTTGTGGCCAAAACAAGTCACAGAGCCAGTCCAATTCAGGTTATAGAAAAATTAGACTCCACCTTTTGATAAGAGGAGCTGTGGGGTTATATTGCCAACGCAAGCATATACAGGAAAATGAATGATTACAGCCATTTGTGCAAACAATCTACCTCAATTACATTTTAGACAAAAATTGTTGCATGCCCTGGAAGACTTGCCATATCTCTTCTTGATATATTTCTGAGATATGCAGAAATTGAGGGAACAATTGTTCAGCCTGTAAATTGGGGGGACAAGTCTCTTTATAAATTCACTATGGGAAAGATGATGAAAAAAAACTGTATCACGAGGCTAGCAAAAACAACTAGCTAGACCAGTTTGGATTCGCTTTTCTGAATATTACGTGTGACAAAACAATTCTGGGTAAAAATGAAGATCAGCTAGCTCTCTATCTGTCAAGAGAACCCATCATGAGAATGTATGCAATTTTAATACTAGCTCATTTAATACTGTTATTCAAATTCCTGTTTGACTAACACACAGTGAACTCAATTTTTAAAAATTGTTGGTAAATAGCTCTTATTTCTTTTTTTTGTTGTTAAATAAGGTGAGTCTTGAATGAAGGATTGGCTAGTGGTTATAAATACAACCAAGGAAGGATATTGTCTCCAGTTTCTATAATTCAGAAATGAAAAGAGTATAAAATGTATGAAACAAAAAATTTATACATTTTTGAAGAATGCAACAAATTTCATTAAGCTTCTTTATGATAAGATTGAATTAGAAGAAACATCCCTGGATTTGCTCTTATCTAACTTAATTATATAAACTTATTTAGAATATTTTATTTGGAAAAAAGACTATTGAAAGAGAAATCCTTTTCTTAGAATGGCTGGGGCACGCATGAGACTAACAGCACAGATCAGTAATTTTTTGAGGCATTAAAACATATTTAATTGATAATATGAAAAATACTAGGAAGTATATGTGCTTACCCAGTGGGCCCAATATTAGTATTATAGTGCTACAGTTTTAATTCCCAGGGGAAAAATAAAACATATTGTTCCATTGTGTTTGTATATAAATACATATATTTTGTATATAAATACATGTATTTAAATACATATATGTATATAAATACATATATTTTGACCTTGCCTTTTTCTAGACCCTAGAGACACCATTATCTGTTTAACTACATTAACAATACTTTCCTGAAATCGATGGATATAAATTTTTGTGTGTCTGTTTGAAACGGCATCAGTTGCAGATTTATAGAATTTGCAACTTACAGGTGCCAGTCGCATATCAGTGCTGACAGATCTTGGTGGAGAGTAATTACAGATGTTGGTCTCCACAATCTGTGAATTCACAAACTCTGGAGTTGCTATTCATCTCTTATAGAAGCCTCTCAAGGGCATCCACTTGCAAAATACAGGCCTTAATATCTTCTGCTTACATTACATTTGTTAGTCCTTTTCATTTTGTAGCTGTTAAGCCAGCAAATTAATATTTAAACTTATAAGCTTCAAAACCTGTTTGAAAAGCCCATGTTGGTGAATTGATGTATAGTTTGTGCTGCTTTTCCATATCTTCTGTGGTTCCTCCAGAAATTATCTGAAGTCAAGCAATGTGCTTCAGTAAATTTACACACTGTCTAAGCACAGCCCCTACAAATCCTGAAAATCAAGTGATTCTTTCAGATCATGAAAAGCTTGAGAAATAACAAAATAAGTCACATACAGAGATTTGGTAGCTTGCTTATTACATAGTACCACCACTCTCAGTTTTCAAGAGTTTCAACTTCTTGGTTAACCTAATATTTTTGGAACTTACAAAACCATTTTCTACTTAGTCATCCTTATTTTGTCTTCATATGAATATACTCCTTTGACTTGGGTGATTGGATCAGCAGAAAGAGACAATTGGCATAGACAGACTCAACTGTATCAAAATCAAATCATTCTAATCTTCGGGCGCCCATCAACCTTCGAATGCCCTTGGATTAACACGAATAAAACACTGCTGTTCCAAACTGCCAAAGGATGTTAAAATGGAACAAAAGCTATCAAATTAAGGCCAGGATCTTTTTTTTCATACTCTGATTACCTGGCTTAAATGTTTAAAATTCAGAACTCACTTCTTCTATGAAAGAGCAGGATTCCAGAAAAGGTTTGTTTTTTTTGTTTTTTTGTTTTTTTGTTTTTGCAGTACTAGGGCCTCTCACTGTTGTGGCCTCTCACGTTGCGGAGCACAGGCTCCGGATGCGCAGCCTCAGCGGCCATGGCTCACGGGCCCAGCCGCTCCGCGGCGCCACCAGGGAAGCCCCAGAAAAGGTTTCGAAATCCACATATCGCTTCAATCATTCTTGTTTTTTATTTGACTGTATTTTAAAATACATCTATCCAAGCAATGCAGCATAATGGAAAGAGCAAGGGCTTAGGAATAAACAAGACGATTTCAAGCCCTATCTTGGCCTGGAACCTTAGACAACTTTGTACCTCAGTTTTCCTACTTTAAAATAGAATAGTACCTATCTTGTGAGGTTAATGTCACATTTAAAAATGATAATATATGGAAAGCACCCTGGACAGAAGTTGAGGTATAACAAATGATAACCAAATTTACTGTTTCATCTATGTGTGTATGTGTGTTCTCCATCAACAGTTTATTGAGTTTAAGAGTTTCTGAGGCTGCTTATACTATTTCAAGTGTCAATATTTTTCTTCTTGTCAGGGAATAACATCCACTTTGAATAAATAATATTTATTTCCATCTTTCTTTTATCAGGAAATTTTATGAAGTGCCTAACTAACTAGAATTAAGATGCTGTATTAGGCACTAGTACATGAAAAGATGCTCGACATCATTAGTCATTAGGGAAGTGCAAGTGAAAACCACATTGAGATATCACCTCATGCCTGTTAGATTGATCATCATCAAAAAGACAAGAGACAACAAATGCTGAAGTGGATGTGGAGAAAAGGGAACCCTCATGTGCTGTTGGTGGGAATGTAAATTGGTGCAGCCACTATGGAGAACAGTATGGAGGTTCCTCAAAAATTTTAAAATACAACTACATATGATCCAGCACTTCCACTTCTGGGGATATATACAAAGGAAAAAAACCCACTAAATCAAAAAGGTATCTGCACTCTCATGTTTATAGCAGCATTGTTTACAATAGCCAAGACATGGAAACAAGCTAAGTGTCCGTCATGGTTAAATGGATAAAGAAGATGTGGTGTGGTTCAGCCTTAAAAACAGTGGAATCTTGTCATTTTTGACAACATGGATGGTCTTTGAGGGCATTATGCTAAGTGGAATAAGTTAGACAAAGAAAGACAAATACTGCATGATCTCACTTATATGTGGACTCTCAACAAACAAAATCACCAAACTCATAGAAAAAAGAGATCATATTTATGGTTACCAGAGGCAGAGAGTAGGAGGAGGGGGAATTCGAGGAAGGTAGTCAAAAGGTATAAATTTCCAGTTACAAGATAACTAAGTACTAGGCATGTTGTGTACAACACGATGACTGTAGTTAACACTGCTCTATGATATGTAGCAAAGTTGTTAAGAGAGTAGATCCTAAGGGTTCTCATCACAAGAATTTTTTCTTCTCCCTCTTTTTATTGCATCTCTATGAGATGATGGATGTTAACTAAACCTATAGCGGTAATCATTTCACAATATATGTAAATCAAACCATCATGCTGTCCTCTTAAACATATACAGTGATGTATGTCAATTATTTCTCAATAAAACTAGAAAACGAAAGATAACTGTTTTAGGCACTGAGTCAGCCACAGATATAAATTAGAAACTACCTTGACAGAACTTAAAATTGGAGGCATAATATCTATACAAATATAACTGTGATACCAATTGTGAGATGATACCCTTAGTCACCAGCCATATATTGAGAGCAGAGAGAGGGTACTTGCCATTTGGAGCGGGGATGGGAGGTGCCTGGGTGGGTGGATGAAGGCATTTGAGGGTGACCTTGAAGTAAAGCTAAGATCTGAGCCTGTGTCATTGGAGAAAGGGGGATTTCAAACAGTGAGCATAGCATGAGTAAAACATAATAATGTACCTCTTACAGGGACTAATATGTGTGCTTAAATTTTCTGGATGTTAGAATGTAAGAAAAGATAAAAAGGTTGGGAAGATGAAAGTTTGGGAAAGGAGGCTGGGGTCAAATAGTAGAAAATCTTGGATACTGGGTAAGGAGTGTTGACTTTTTTCTTTTGATTGACCAAATATAGTACCTTTTTCTGGTTTTGTTGACTCTGCATACGCAGAGGGGCTCAGCCTCTTCCCTGGGCCGGCTCGCTGACGGCGTCTCACAGTGCCAGCTTAGGCTTAGCTCTCCTTTAAATACCCTGTGGGTTGTCTCTCCTTTTCCTTCTCTGCTTAGCTCACAGGCTGATTCCGAAGGTACAGAACCAAGGTTACAGATAAATATCGACTAGCTCTCTTGGTCTCAGAATGAGTCAGGGCCAGTTTGTCTCTTTCTCTTCAGACATCTCATAAATGCCATGTCAGTGAATTCCATTGGCCCACAGAAAGGCAAAAGGACAGAGATGCTGAAAGGTGTCGAGGAACATGCTGTTCTCAGAACAGCAAAAGGTGGGGGAATGTGTGTGTAGAGAAATCAAAACAAAATGCATTTGTTCACCTCAGAGCTTTTGTTTCGCTTCTTAGAAGTGAATGCTGTGGTATTTTGTCAGTTTCAAATACCTCGCGTCAAACTTCAGGATAAAGCAGAAGGACATTTTTTACCAGAAACAGTAATCTTATGTGAAAACCACTTAGCTGTTCCACGTGTGCTTAAAGAGCTTAATAAATGTCATTCTTTGTGTATGAAAATTCAGAAGGTCACGGAGGATAGGGTGAGAACACCGTAGGTACACAATACTCTCACCTGCTGCAGAGGGGCCCAACCTGCCTTTTCCCTGAAACCATGGGAGGCCTTTAGAACTACAGATGCTGGGGCCTCACACCCGGATAGGCTCAGTGAATTTTAGCCCCACACATCAATGGAAAGTCCATCCAGGGTTGAGAGCCATTCCAACATTCCAAATCCTCTCGTTTTCCTGTTTCGAAAACTTAGCATTAGAGGCTGTAAGAGATATGCTCACACTGCTGATCGATAAAAAAAGCTAGGCCTAGAACACAGTTCTCCAGAATACCAGTGTGCTTTCTCCAAAGTTTGTTGTTTCCTCATACATCATGGAATTTGGGGATTTATCATCTATTTACTTCTAACATTAAATTATTAAGTGAGGCAGTCAGCAAATTTTTATGTGTCATCCACTATTCCAAGTAAAAGGAATATAGCAGAAAACAAAAACTCAGTGAGCTAACCCTTGATGATGGAAAGGAAGAAAAGGACACCTACAATGAACATAAATTTAAAAAGTGAGGAAATAACTCAAGAGCAATATGGGGTGTAGGGGTGGTGAATTCGAGCAGCTGTATTAGATGCTTGATACTTGTAGACACTGAGGACACGGAGCTTCAAAATAACTCCCCCAGTACAAAATAACTGGACTTGAAGGTTGAATAAAGACTGCCAGGAAATAAACATGGATGGGAATTTCAAGCTGAAGGTTCAGTTTGTGCAAAAGAATGAATTTGTGAGAGGAAATGGTACCTTCACAGGATTGCAAATCAGTTCAGTTGTGTTGGAACAAAAATTGAATGAGGTTAGAAAAAAATAGACTTCAGTCAGATAATGAAGGGCAGTATATGCCTTGCAAGTGTATTGGTTGCTTTACTCCTATGGGAGTGTTTCTCAAACTGTAGTATGTGTTATGTTACTACCTGGAGAACTTATGTAACTGAAGATTCCTGGACTGTCTCCAGTACTTCTGGTCCAGTGATTCTGATGGTGATGGCCTGCTCTACTTTGAGAAATACTTCTCTGGGTGATGGTACAGCATCAAAGAAATGTAATGTGGGAAACAGTTAACAGTTAACATAAGGAAAGGATAGGAGATATATTGGGGGCAAAATGATATATTTGCTAGGGAAGTTATGACAGTACTATAAGAGGGAGATAATGAAGGCCTTTACTAGGGCAGCAGTGAAAATGAGTAGAAAGTAGGAAATGGGCATTTAAAATATTTAAGAGCTGGAATTGACAAGTGACAGGACTTAGGAGCAGAGTTAATAGAAGTAAGGAAGAGGGTAGAATATACAGTTGCTTGCAGGCATTTCATTTGAGTAATTGGATGGAAGGTATTATTAGCAAAAAGATGAGTTCAGACTTGGCATGTTTATTTCTAAATGAGGTTCAGCATCACCTCAGGGGTCAGTTGTACATACCAATCTGCATCTCAGGAGAAAAGATGCTCAAAGACATTGATTTGAAAATTGTCAATATATATGTAACCATTAAATTTCATAAAGAAGGTCAGGAAGAAATGATGAGAGAAGCAGAAATTATAGAAATTGAGAGAGGAGAGAATTTCAAGAAACAAATGCTTAATTGTGATAAATACCCAACGAGGCTGAGTAAAATATTTTGAAATTGCAATTTTAAAGCCATTGGTGAACTTAGAGGAGTAAGAGTGATAACCTAAATTTTATGAATTGTCACTGAAAGGGAAGATAAGCGATGGGGGCAAGCACATACAATGTATGTATATCTCAGAATGAGGGTTCTTCATACACACCCACCCATCCACCCACCCACACACACCCCTTTCTTTTGCCTATTATAAAAATCGTTCTTTTTTGTATATGCTTAGCGAATTGAAGTATGAAGAATGCAAGCAGAGTGAAGAAAATTCAAATGATGGCACTAAGCCTTATAAGCCAATAGAATAATAAATATTTGTGTAAGAAATTAATGGACTCACAAAAGTAGCTTAATGTATCTTAAAAGAAAGGCAGAAACGAATCTGAAAGTTTATTTTCAATATTCACATCTCCAGCTTTTATCCTTGATAAAATAAAGGTTTAAAAAATCATGGCAATTTCAGTTATATAAGCAGACCTCTGCCACAATATTTTTTGTAAAACCATCAGTTTTAGAAGAGGGAAAATAATATAGAATTATATATTACAAATATTTCAGGAAAAACAAACATAAATATTCAGAATGTCTTCAGAACTTTAATGCCCAAGTCTCCATAAAATTTAGCATCACAAACATTTTTACATCTTAACTAGTTCACTGTCATGTGCATCAGCAAGCCTTACTTTTCTATCTGGATTCTTTCAGTTTCTGCTTGAGGATGGGAACAAATCTACTTAGGTATTTTCTAACATCTCCATATTTTAATAATAGATTATATCTTAAAAAGACTTAGGGATATGCTGTGCAATAGAAATATAATGTGAACCACGGGTTTAATTTTAAATTTTCTAGGAGACACGATAAGAAGGCAAAAACACATAAAAACCAGGCAAAACTCATTTTAATAATATATTTTGTCTATCATGATATAGCCAAGATCTTATTATTTCAATATGTAATCAATATAAAAATTATTAATAAGATAGTTTACATTCTATTTTTGCCTAAATCTTCAAAATTTAATGTGTGGTTTACTCTTCCTGCATATCTTAATTCAGATTATCCACATTTCAATGGCTTGGTGGACATCTGTGGCTAACGGTTGCCATATTGGATAGTTTACATTCGAGACTATTCACTGTGTAGACTGTGTCTCTTACGTATAACCCAAACAGAACCTTATAATCATGCTTCATTTTCACCCAAGTTACAATGTTTCTTTCTGTTATTTTACTGTAAGATACTCCAGTGTGAGTAGCTGATTTGAGAAGATAAGTCCTCAATAATTAATTATTTCAAAAAGAGTTACTTAGCACCTGTAACTCTTGTCTTGTTAAGGGTTTGGAACATAGGGGTAAACAAGATAGCTGTGCCTACAAAGGCACACTCATTCTAGCAAAACCTAGGTACAATACTTGACTTGAATGGAGGAAATTTGAAAATGGTACCTAGTAGTCATTTCTTCCAAAGTGACACATTGGCAGTTTAGGCTCAAGCACTTTGGATATTCAGCAAAGAAAAGGCTTAAACTTGGGAAGCATTAGAATAATGTTTGTGAAGATGACAGACCTTGAACTAGGCTTCAAAGTCTGGGTGAGGTATGATTTGGTAGAAAATGGAAAACCTAGACGCAGGGAACAAAACTAATTAAATCATGGAAATGGGAATGAGTATGGCAGGGAAGAGAAACAGGAAAACAAGTAGCTGCCTGGCGAGGAGGGTTAATGAAATGAAAACAAGGTATAAAAAAATGATTGGGGCTTGGACAAAGTAGGCATTTTTCCTTGTCTTGAATGGAAACCTATTGTAATACTGTTCATAAAAGACTGCTTAGAAGATTATAATTTGGAAATTTTCATGCACCGTTGCCTTGAATAAACCTTTGATGGAAAAAAATCTCCCACCAAAGGCAATATACTCTAAAACAAATAAATGTCTTTCAGAGCTTGAATATGGCATGAGGCAACTCCATATTTATCCCAACTCCTTTGGTTTCATATTGTACAGAAGATAACCCAGAGATGTTAGCGTAATCTTCACTAGCATCAACTCTCTAGAGGGTAATTTTTTACTTTATACCAAATATGAAGTACCACACCAACAATTTCTGAAAAATTGTTCTTAAGTTTTAAATATATCCACTTCTAGGATTTTATGAGAAGGAAATAATCAGAGAGGTCCACACTGAAGTAAGTACAGGGACATACTGCATTTATAGCAATAACAATTTGAGAAACCTGATGTCCAACATTTAGCCATTAATTAAATATATTTGGTCCACTAATACTATGGGATATTATGAAAATAAACATCATGTTTTCAAAGATTAGTGGATTATATTGGGAAATACTCATGATGTAATTATTAACTTTTTATTGAAATATAGGCATATAAAATTATACAAACCTTTAAGGACACAAATGGATGAATTTTTTTACAACATTATAAAGCCCATGTAGCCAGTGCTCAAATCAATCAATAAACTAATACCAGCTCACCAGAAGTTCCTCTAGTGTTCCCTTTACCCTCACTCTAACAGCCTAAAATAATTTTTCTTCTTTCTCGAGTTTTTCTAACTGAAATCTTGTATTCCTTTGTTTTTATTTGGCAGCTTTAATCCATGCTGTTGCATGTGGTTTAATTTCTTAATTATCATTGGTGTATAGCATTCCATTATGTGAATATACAAAACTTTATTTACCCATTCTACTGTTGAAAGAAGTTTGGGATGTTTTCAGTTTGAACTATTACAAACAGTGCTTTTAGGAACTTCTTTTTCATAATTCTCATGAGCTATGTATACATTTCCATCAGGCGTATGAACAGGAATAAAATTGCTAGGTCATAATGCCATGAATAGGATGAACTTTCAAATCTATTGACAGCAGTGTTTCAAAGTGCTTGTGCCACTTTTATTTCTATGCACAGTATATGAGAGTCCGTGGTTGCTCCACATCCTTGGTATATATTTGATCTTATCTGAAATTTTCAAGTAAGTGATTTTGGTGGATAGGAACAACTTTGCGTTTTGTTTTTATTTTGAATTTCCCCTAATGTCTAATGAATTTGATAACCTTTTTATAACTTTGTTACTCATTGTGAAATCAGCCATGTGAAATTCCTGTTCAAGTCCTTTGCCCATTTTTTATTTAAAGAGCTGCTTTTTTTCTTATTGATTTATATATTCTGAATATTAACCTTTCATTGATATAGACATTACAGTTTTTCCCTTCTAGAGCTTGTTTTTCACCTTAATGGTATTTTGCATCAGTTGCACAGGTTTGGATAATTGAAAGTACTTAAAAGACTCTTCAGGCTTTTACTCATATGAGACTTTAATAAAGATGGAAGTTATGGTTGAGTAGGAGAAAGAAAGCACAGGCAACACACTGGCATCCCAGGAGACTTCCAGATGCAGCTCTTCAGGGTCCTTTCTGAGTCACACAGTATATAGATTGTCTTCAGATCACGTGCGACATTCCATACTCACTCAGAGCTATAAATACAGCATCGATCAAAACAAACAAATTCCTTACCTTCATGGAGCTTATTTTTATTTCAGTTAGTGAGAGAGAAACAAATGAATAAACAAAGAAATATACAAGCTATCAGATAGTGATATGTACACTGGGCAAAAATAGTGTAAGTTTATGTAAATAGGGCATGTTTGCTACAGTAGGAAGGGGAGGAAGAAATAAAAGTTCCTTGACAACATGATGTTTGAGTAGAGACCTTAAGAAAATGACAAGACAAGCCATACAGTTATATGCGGGAAGTGTTTCCAGGCTGAATAAGTAGAAAGTGAAAATATTCATACAGGAGTTACATATGGACTTTTTGAAGACAAGCAGGTGTGCTTGAAAAGAATGAGCTGGGTACGGTGAGGAGAATCATAAGAGATTAGTTTGGAGGGACACCAAAATCTGTTAGTAATCACAGCAATAGCTAATTGAGATGGAAAAAATCATTGTAGTGTATTAAACAAAAGAGAGACATGATCAGAGTATGCTCTGAAAGCTTGCTCTGGCTGCGGTTTTGAGAATAGATTTTAGGAGGGCAATGGGGGAAGCAAGGTGTTTGCCTAGGATGCTGCACTGATAACCCAGGAGAGACAGTGTCATGGTTTAGATGAGAGAGGGATTGTACAGATACATTTGGAAGAGAGAACATTTATGGTTTGATGATGAATTGGAATCATGTGAAGGAGTAGTTAGTGATGTCTTCTAGGTTGTGTTCTATTCCACTGGTTTCTGGAAGAATGGAGTTTCCATTTACTGAAATGGAAAATATTGTGGAATGAAGATGTTTTAGGAAGATGGGCTGATTGGTGGAAATTAATTAAAGGGGAAGTAAAGTCCCACCACTTTAGTTACCAGGTAGGCTGTACATTTAGAAGTGTTAAAGGTGACCCGGATTATCTTTATAAGAACCAAAGTTCAGGAAATTTCCTGGGAATAATTGATATCAAAGAATTTAGTGTCACTTAGAAGGATAATATTTTTTAGTTTTTTTCTTTAAAATTTCCTCTCTTGTATAGGAAATCCCTGAGGTACTTAAAAATGATTCTGGGGGCTTCCCTGGTGGCACAGTGGTTGAGAGTCTGCCTGCCGATGCAGGGGACACGGGTTCGTGCCCCGGTCCGGGAAGATCCCACGTGCCGCGGAGCGGCTGGGCCCATGAGCCATGGCCGCTGAGCCTGCACGTCCGGAGCCTGTGCTCTGCAACGGGAGAGGCCACAACAGTGAGAGGCCCACGTACCGCAAAAAAAAAAAAAAAAAAGATTCTGAATTATCAACTTTTTTTCTCTTTGAAATGCAGTTACTCTGACTTGTATCCATTTTAGTGTCTTGCACATTTCTGATAAATATATGGAAATTTTCTCACCTGTCATGTCTTATCATTTATAATAATATTTCATGAAAACACAGGTGCTTCTTCCTTTTTCATTTCTTTTATGTGTATCATATTTTATTTGTAGTTTTTTTTAGTTTTGCTACATTTAGAACTTGGATGAAAACATATTTACAGGATGATATGATAAATACATGTGTTAATGGCTCTGATCTCTAAAATTTTTAATACATATCTGGTAGAAATGAAGTCACTCATCCACATGGTGTTAACTACGATTCACTTGGCGAATGGTTAATCATAATTGCAGGTGGAGTACTGAAAAGGAAAGAAGTGAATAAAGTTGTAATTATAACAAGACAGTAACTCAAAAGTGATTCGTTATCTGTAGGTGCCAACAGAGTTGCTGACTAAGATAATTATCTATCCTATATTATTTATTTTTAACATTTCTTATAGTTATTGTACACTTTTAAAGCTATAGCATTCCCTAAACTTTACTGAGATTATGGATTAAATCAATTCAAAAAGTGGAACATATCTAGTTTACAGGACAATTCCAGTAACTAAAAATTTGGGGTCATAGCTACAGAAACCAAAATCTTTCATTTATTTTTCCCTTACATTTATTCATCTATCCATGCAACCATGCATTTGATAAAATTAAAGGGAATCCAGTCTATGCCAGGCACTGTTCTGGGTCTCGGGAGTACAAATAGTAATGAAACAGACAAATATTCATAACTGTATGAAACTTTCATTCTGGGGAAAGGGGTATAGAATTAAAATGGTCAAATAAATAAGTTAAAATACAATGTCATATATGATAAGTGCTATGTCAAGGGAAGGAAAGAGAAGTAGGAATTGCCGTAATTAGGCACGGATGGGTATTATCTCCAATTCGCTTGGAAACAAATGAGGCATAGATTTCTGGAAATGAAAGATAACTTGAAATTAGTCCTGATGGTCTCAGGTGGAGAGAGGAGGCAAGGCTGTAAGTTCTGTGGAAAAGGAAACATCTTGTCAGGAACCTACAGAATTCTGAGGGTCTCCTCTTCTCTCTTGCCAGAGATACTGAGGCCAGAAAGATGTCTTCCTATTCAGAGCTTGCAGAGTTTCTCAGCTCGATCTTGACTCCTGTGAGGGGAAATAGGGGGAAGAACAATATATTTTCCAACATCCAGACTGTTCTCACTTCATTTATATAATCCTTTTCTATTCATGTTTTCCCTTCTACGTGTGCATTAGAGCATAAGAGTTCATCTTTCCCCTGTTTTCTTCTCAAATCATAGAGTGCGAGAGGAATATGAGCTTTCAGTTCTTTAGGTAAAATATATTAGGTGCAATCAAAATCCTCGGATTAAAATCTCTATAGAGGAAATATATCCCTGTCACTGGAGGAAGAAGAAGAATCCTAAGGTAAATCGAATAAGGAAGCATCTAGAAAACCACCTATGGTATTTACACAAAGGTGTATTGTAGTTTAAAAAGAGACTGTGGTGGTCATATATGTACAAAATATTTCCCTCTCTCCACTTTCCAGATTTATGGTGCATGTGCCAGTTTTCTATTGCTGCACAGCAAATACTCCTAAAAATTAGTGGAGTAAACCAACAATTTTATTATGTTCTCTATCACATGGATCAGACATTAAGGAAGGGCACAGCAGGGATGGCTCATTTTTGCTCTACAGTGACTGGTGCCCCCTCAGCTGTGGTGGCTTCAGCGGCTGCATATAAGTGGATGACTTCACCAGAGCCATATTGCTTGGGCCTCAGATAGGGGTGTTGAATGGGTTCTTCAGTTCTTTTCCACGTTTTGCCTAATGACCAGGCAACTCTCTCTATACATCCTCTCCATGTGTCCTTCGTGGGCTTCCTCATACCACAGCAGTGCCAGGGTAGTCAGAAATGTTGCATAGGAACTGGCTTCTCCCAGAGTGAGCCTTCCAAGAGTAGGAGACTGCCAGTCTCTTAAAGGCCGGGCCTGGAGATCGGTACAGGGTCATTTCCTTACATTCTATATTTGTAAAAGTAGTCACAAAACCTACTCCGATTCAAGGAAAAGGGACACAGAACCAACTTCTCACGGAAAGGAGAGTGAAAGAATTTGTGGCTCTATCAGGATTACAGTTTTTGACTTCCTGAGAATTGAGTGGGTTCTTGTGACTAATTCTAGTCAGTGGGTTGTGGACAGGTTGGCCTGTGTCACTTCCAGACTAGGGCATTCATCTCCATTTCTAGACTCTTGAAAAGTCTCTTTCCGGGCTTCCCTGGTGGCGCAGTCGTTGAGAGTCCGCCTGCCGATGCAGGGGACACGGGTTCGTGCCCTGGTCCGAGAAGATCCCACCTGCCGCGGAGCGGCTGGGCCCGTGAGCCATGGCCGCTGAGCCTGTGCATCCGGAGCCTGTGCTCCGCAACGGGAGAGGCCACAACAGTGAGAGGCCCGCGTGCAGCAAAAAAAAAGTCTCTTTCTCTTAGACATAGAACCTGATAACGTTTGAGAGATTAAACTGAGTCAAAAACGAAGAGGCATGGAGTAGAGGCCTCAGTCAACCTATAATGGACATGTGGTGTAGGTGGGAAATATACCTTGATTTAAGGTACTAAGATTTGGGAGTCATGTATAAGTATACAGTAATCTACTCCATCCTGACTGACATACAGCCTGTGTATCCACTTTCCTTATTACCCTCCCTGACTACTAAGATAGGCCCACTTTATTACCATGTGGAAGTTCTAATAGTTCTTACATGTGGGAGCAGATTTCTTCAAAGAAAATTATTACTGCCTCTTAGACATGTCACATATGGCACAAAAACCGGAGAACAATTCAAATACTTATTCCACCCTCTCGTTCTGGAAGCTAAGCAGAGAAAAAAATGTTTTAGCCAGTATTTAATGTTCCCTGAGTAGACAAAACAGCTCAAGCAGAATTTATCTTTATTATATTGTACTTGTTCTCTTGCCACTGTCATATTCCTGTCAGTGTCTGATAATTCCTTTCCTTCTCATTTTTTTTTCATTTATTTCATCGGCTTACATTTGCTTAGTGCAGGAATCAATTTCTCATGATTTCTATTTCAGGATAGCTTCATGTACTTTTAGGAACTATAAATGACAAGGAAGTTTCTTCAGTTTTACATTTAAAAGTCATTTGGTTAATTAAAAAGACTATGCTTTTCTTTTAAAATGTATTTTATTTTATTTATTTTTGGCTGCATTGGGTCTTCATTGCTGCATGCAGGCTTTCTCTAGTTGTGGTGAGCGGGGGCTACTCTTCATTACAGTGGCTTCTCTAGTTGCAGAGCATGGGCTCTAGGCGCACGTGCTTCAGTAGTTGTGGCATCCGGGCTCAGTAGTTGTGGCTTGCAGGCTCTAGAGCGCAGGCTCAGTAGTTGTGGCGTATGGGCTTAGTTGTTCCGCGGCATGTGGGATCTTCCCAGATCAGGGCTCGAACCCGTGTCCCCTGCATTGGCAGGCGGATTCTTAACCACTGCACCACCAGGGAAGTCCAAGGCTGTGTTGTTCAAAGCCACTTTTTATGATGTAAGTATTTAATTTCAGAGAAGAGAAGTGTACGGTGGTCATTTTCCGTGTATTTTTTCAGCTGGGCTTATTGAACAGGATTGATTTAAATTGTATCTTCTGGTTTTTAGGTTGAAAGGGCACCCACTAGATGGCAACAATCATTGGATTTGATTTTTTTTTCAAATCAGGACTTCAAATCCTGAACAAGGTACAACATGTCCCCAGCAAATGTTCTGTGTTCATGTCGCAAATTGGGAAACGTTCAGGATGAGTTTTATCAGGTCAGTCAAGCGTGGTTAGAAAAGAAACCTTGAATTACAAGATAATAGAATGTCAAAATTAGAACTTACAAATGGCACATCTCCACTCAGATCACACTTCCCTACTTCTCCTGAATAATGATCATCTGGAAACTGCTTGAACTCTCATGTGACAGGAAGATCAAAGAACAAAAATTGTAGCTCATTTCCTGTATGAATAGCTCTAAGTATGAGAAGGTACATCTTTCATTGCCATGGAATTTGTATCACTGTCATCATGTAATTGTGCACGTGACTTCCAATCCATAAGTGATATAGAACACCTGTGCCTCTCTCACATGTTAAGATCTGAAATGACCACTGCCTTGTCTACGTGGTCCCTAATTATGACACTCATATAGAAGAGTACTGAATATCTCTAAAGTGACCATACATGCAACTACTACACAAATCAAGAAATTAAGTTCTGTCAGCACCCAGATGTGTATATGTTCCTTCCAATAACATTCCATCCCTCTTTTGTAGATGTAGTTACTATTCTGGACAGGTGTATACGAAGTTTCTTATCTTTCTTTTCTTTTTTTATAAATTGAGGTATAGTAGATTTACAATATTATATTAGTTTCATGTGTACAACATAGTGATTCAAAAATTTTGTAGATAATACTCCATTTATATTACTATAAAATATCGGCTATATTCCCTGTGCTGTAGAATATATCCTTGTTGCTTATTTATTTTATACATAGATCTTGTGTCTCTTAATTCTATACCCCTGTCTTTCCCCTCCTCACTTTTTGTCCTCACTGGTAACCACTAGTTTCTTCTCTGTGTCTGTGAGTCCACTTCTGTTTTGTTATATACATTCATTTGTTTTATTTTTTAGGTTCCACATATAAGTGATAACATAGAGTATTTGTCTTTCTCTCTCTGACTTATTTTACTAGGCTTAATACCTACATTGTTGCAAATGGCAGAATTTCATTCATTTTATGGTTAATACTCCATTTCGTGTGTGTGTGTTTGTGTGTGTGTGTGTGTCACATCTTCTTTATCCATTCACCTGTTGATGGACACTTAGGTTGCTTCCATATCTTGGCTATTGTAAATAATGCTGCTATGAACATTGGCGTGTGCGTGTGTCTTTTAAAGTTAGTGTTTTCATTTTCTTTGGATAGATACCCAACAGTGGAATTGCTGGGTTGTGTGGTAGTTCTATTTTTAGTTTTTTGAGGAAGCTCCATATTGTTTTCCATAGTGGCTGCACCAATTTACCATCTCACGAACAGGATACTACGATTCCCTTTTCTCCACTTCTTTGCCAGCATTTGCTATTTGTAGACTTTTTGATGATAGTCATTTTGACAGGTGTGAGGTGGTATCTCATGGTGGTTATGATTTGTAGTCCTCTGATGATTAGCCCTGTTGAGCATTTTTTTTGTGTGCCTATTGCCCATCTGTATATCTTCTTTGGAAATACGTCTGTTTAAGGCTTCTGGCCATTTTTTAAAGTTAGGTTATTTGTTTTTTGGATATTGAGTTGTATGCACTATTTATAATTTTTGGATATTAACTTCTTATCAGACAGTCATGTCATTTGCAAATATTTTCTCCCATTCAGTAGGTAGTCTTTTCATTTTGTCAGTGGTTTCCTTTACTGTGCAAAAGCTTTTAATTTTAATGTGTCCCATTTGCTTATGTTTGTTTTTTTAATTTTGCCTTAGGAGACAGCTCCAAAATATATACACATATTTAAGATTTAAGTCAAAGAATGTTCTGCTTATGTTTTCTTCTAGGAGGTATAGGGTTTCAGGTCTTACATTTAGATCTTTAATCCATTTTTAGTTTATTTTTGTATATGGTGTGAGGAAGTGTTCTGATCTCATTTTTTTTTACATGTAGCTGTCCAGTTTTCCCAGCATGACTTAGTGAAGAGATTGTCTTTTCCCTGTTGTATATTCTTACCTATTTGGTCATAAAATAATTGACGATGAGTGCTTGGGTTTATTTCTGGGCTCTCTACTCTGTTCAGTTGATCTATGTGTCTGTTTTTGTGCCAGTACCATACTGTTTTGATTACTGTAGATTTGTAATATAGTCTGAAGTCAGCGTGTATGATACCTTCAGCTTTGTTCTTTTTTCTCAAGATTGCTTTGGCAATTTGGGTTCTATTGTTGTTCTGTATAAGTTTTAAGATGATTTATTCTAGTTCTTGAGTAGTTTGATAAGGATTGCATTAAATCTGTAGGATTGCTTTGGGTAGTATGGACATTTTAACAATATTAATTCTTCCAGTCCAAGAACAAGAGCTATCTTTCCATTTCTTTGTATCATTTTAAAATTCCTTCATCAGTGTTTTATAGATTTTGGAGTATAGGTCTTTTACCTCCTTGGTTAAATTTATTTGAAAGTATTTTATTCTATTTGATTCAACTGTAAATGAGATTGTTTTCTAATTTCTCTATCTGATAGTTCATTATTAGTGTATATAAAAGTAACAGATTTCTGTATATTAATCTTGTATCCTGCAACCTTACTATTCATTTATTAATTCCAGTAGTTTTTTGGTACAGACTTTAGGGTTTTCTGTATTTAATGTCATTTGCAAATGTTGACAGTTTTACATTTTTCCTTCCAGTTTGGATGCCTTTACTTCTTTTTCTTGTCTGACTGCTGTGGCTAGGACTTCCAATACTATGTTAAATAGACATGGCAAGAGTGGGCATCCTTGTCTTGTTCCTAATTGTAGAGGAAAGCTTTCAGCTTTTCATTATTGAGTATGACGTTAGCTGTAAATCTGTCATAAATGGCCTTTATTATGTTGAGATATGTTCCCTCTATCCAAACTTTGATGAGAGTTTTTATCATAAATGGATGTGGAATTTTTGTCAAATGCTTTTTCTGATCTATTGAGATGATCCTGTGATTTTTATCCTTTTTGTAAATATGATATACCACATTGATTGATTTGAAAAACTTTAACCATTCTTGCATCCCTGGAATAAATCCCACTTGATCATGTTGTATGATCCTTTTTCTATACTGTTGAATTTGATTTGCTAATATTTTGTTCAGGATTTTTTCATCTTTATTCGTCAGAGATATTGGCCTTTAATATTCTTTATTTGCAGTGTCTTTGTCTGGTTTTGGTATCAGCATAATGGTGGCCTCATAGAGTAAATTTGGGAGTGTTCCATTCTCTTCAATTTTTTGGAATAATTTGAGAAGGATAGGTATTAGCCAGCTCTTTATATGTTTGGTAGATTCCCCTGTGAAGCCATCTTCTCTTGGACTTTTGTTTGCTGGGAGTTTTTAAATTACAGATTCAATTTCAGTGTCAGTGATCTGTCCAGATTTTCTGTTTCCTCCTGATTCTGTCTTGGAAGGTCGTATGTTTCTAGAAATGTGCCCATTTTTTTAGGTTTTCCAATGTGTTGGCATATAACTTTTCATAGTACTCTCTTATGATTTTTTGTATCTCTGTGCTATTTGTTGTCATTTCTTATCTTTCATTTCTTATTTTGTTTATTTGGGTAATTTCTATTTTCTTCTTGATGAGCCTGGCTAAAGACATCAATCTTGTTTATCTTTTCAAAGAACCAGCTCTTGGTTTCATTGATCTTTTATATTTTTGGAGGGTCTCTATTTCTTCTCTGATCTTTATTATTTCCTTTCTTCTGCTGACTTTGGGATTTGTTTGTTGTTCTTTTTCTGATTCATTTAGATGGAAGTTTAGGTTGTTTATTTGAAATTTTTCTTGTTTCTTTAGGTAGGTTTGTATCACTATAAACTATCCTCTTAGAACTACTTTTGCTGCATCCAATAGATTTTGGAAAGTTGCATTTCCATTTTCATTTGTCTCAAGGTATTTTCTGATTTCCTATTTGATTTTTTTATTGACCCATTGTTTTTTTTAGTAACATGTTGTTTAGTGTCCACCTGTTTGTATTTTTCCCATTTTTCTTCCTGTAACTAATTTCTAAATTCAAAATGTTGTGGTCAGAAGAAAATGTTTGATATAATTTCTATCATTTTAAATTTGTTGAGACTTGTTTTTTGGCCTAGCATGTGATCTAATCTGTAAAATATTCCATATGCACTTGAAAAGAGTGTGTATTTTACTCTTTTAGGATGGAGTGTCCTGTAGATACTTCTTAAATCTAACTGATCTGTTGTGTCATTTAAGACCATTGTTTTCCTTATTGATTTTCTGTTTGGATGATCTGTCCATTGATGTAAGTGGGGTATTAAAGTCCCTTACTGTTATTGTATTGTTGTCAATTTCTCCCTTTATGTCTGCTTTATATATTTAGTTGCTCCTGTATTGGGTGCATATAACATAATAAGTGTAATATCCTCTTACTGTATTGATCCCTTTATCATTATATAACGTCCTACTTTGTCTTTCGTTATAGACTTTTAAAGTCTCTTTTGTCTGACATGAATACTGCCACCCAGCTTTCTTGCCATTTCCATTTGCATGAGGTATCTTTTTCCATCCCTTTGCTTTCAGTCTGTGTGTGTCTTTAGTTCCAGTGAGTCTCTTATAAGCAGCATATAGATGGGCCTTTCTTTTTTTTTTAATCCAATAAGCCATCCTCAATCTTTTGACTGGATCCTTTAGTCCATTGACTTTTAAAGTATTGATAGGTATATACTTATGGCTATTTTATTACTTGTTTTCCATTTGTTTTTTTGTGAATCTTCTCTGTTCTTTTCTTCTTTTAGTTTCTTCCCTGCGGTGTGATGATTTTGTGTGTGTGTGTGTGTGTGTGTGTGTGTGTGTGTGTGTGTGTGTGTGAGATATGTTTGTGTTTCTGTCTCTAGGTTTGATGTATCTATTGTAGTTTTTTGATTTGTGGTTATCATGTGGTTCATACATGTTGAACTATAACTATATCCACTTGTTTTTTAAAAGGTAGTCTTCTAGGTTCAAACACATTCTAAAAGATCTACATTTTTTATTCCCTTTCCCCACATTTTGTATTTTTGATGTCATATTTTACATCTTCCTGTTTATCCCTTTGCTGGTTACTGTAGTCATTGTTGATTTTACACTTTTCTTTTAATCTTCATACTAACTTGTTTAAGGGGTTGATCCTTTGCCTTTATTATACATTTGCCTTTATTAGTGGGATTTTTCCTGTCCTATAAATTCTTTAACATTTCTTTTAGGATAGGTTTAGTATTTATGACCTCTTCTAGTTTTTGATTATCTGAGAATTTCTTTATCTCTCTTTCTAGTCTAAATGATAATCTTGCTGGTTAGAATATCCTAGGTTGCAGTTTTTTCCCTCTTAGCACTTTTAATATATTATGTCATTCCATTCTGGCCTGCAAAGTTTCTGCAGAAAAATCAGCTGATAGCCTTACAGGGATCCCCTCTTATACGAATAATGACTCTATTTTTCTCTTACCGCCTTTAGAATTTTCTCTTTATCTTTAAAACAAAAAAAAAAAAATCCTTGTCATTGTAGAGCTTATATTCTAGTTTGGGTAGAGAAATAACAATGTAAACAGGTAACATATATAGCATGTTAGATGATATTATATGCTAAGAGAAGAAAACTCTAATGAGAAAAATAAGGAAGGGGAAACAATCAGTGAGGGTGTTGTCATCTTAGATAGCGTGACCAGGAAAGATCTCAGAAGAGGCTGATGTTTGAACAAAGACCTGCAGAAGATGAAGAAGTAAACCATGCAGTTGCTATGTGAAGAGGATTCCAGGAAAAATGGTCATATTAGGCCATGGTCCTGAAGTGGGAGCACAACTGGTTTGTATGAGGAAATCAAGGAGGCTGATATGGTTGAAGGGAGTGATCCAGGAGAAAAGTAGTAGGAGATGTGGTCATAGAGGAAAACAGTGGGAAGGGCTAGATTGTTTAGGGCCTGTAAACCACTGAGAAAACACTGGCTTTTGCCTCAAGTACAACTTGGAATCATTGGAGTGTTTTGAGCAGAAGGAAGACATCATCTAAGTTATATTTTAGTAGGATTATCCTGCTTCCATGTACAGAGTAGAGTACGGGGTGGGGGCAATGGCAGAAGCCAGAGACCATTTAGGGGACTACTGCAATCATCCAGGCAAGAAATGATGGGGTCTTGAAAAGAGTCAATAGTGGGGAAGCTGGTGAGAGGTAGACAGAATTTAGATACATTTTAAGAAGAGCTGACAGGAATTCAGGATTATTTGGATAAGGGTCTGAAAATGAGTACAGGTTTTGGCCTGAGAAATTGGAAGGGAAGTCTTGTCATTTACTGAGATAAAGCAGATTGAGAAAGAAGCACATTTGGAGGGGAAGACTAGGGGTTCTGTTTTACACATGTTAAGTTTGAGATGTTATTAGAAACATCAAGGAAACATTTGGTTACAAAGTCTGAGATTAGGGGAGACTTCCAGGCTGGAGATAGAAATGATATCCCTATTAGAGTAGAATAGCTTGGAGGCCGGTAATGAGTCATAAGTTTCTCCTAAAGGGAGATATTGAATCCTGAAATATGAAAATACCTTAGAATTTCTAGGAGCTGGGACTAAAATCTTCCACTCAGTTGGTGCTCATTTAATATCGGTCATCGAGGATGATGAGGATACCTGTTGTCCTGATGTCTCAGCCTTCCAGTGGTCATCCTTATAAAATCCCTGAGCTGAGTATGAAAGTCTAGCTGAATGGAGGTACAGTAGATAACCTCAAATAGAGACTGCTGTGGCCAACTCAACTTTAACCGTGGAGTCAGGGAAGTCAGTGCTTCTAACCTGGGGTCATAGGGCATCCTGGGATGCTCACTGCTGCTGATCGCTTTTCCAAGGTGGATAGTGTTACTAGTGTTCATTAACAATCAATGAATAAAGTGTGCTTTCTAGCTAAGTCCTCAAGACAGATCTTTGTTTCTGCCATTTTTGTTTCTGAGTCAAACTCCTTTTCTCCTGGCCTTAGCCATTAGCTTCAGCAGCTTAAGAAGTGACTTTGAGAAGACTTCTGTAGATTTAAGCATGTGGCTGAGAAACTCTGGAGCCAGACTGCTGTGCATACAAGCTAGCCCTGCTGCTTACAAGCAGTGTGAATTTCCATAGGTCAATTATCCTCTATGGGACTCAGTTTCCTTATCTGTACAATGGAGCTAATTGTAGTAACCACCTCATATGCTTGCTGTAAAGATTACGTTAGGTAATTTACAAAAATCTTTAACCTTGAACAGAGTAAGTTGGAAATAAACGTAGGCCACTACCTGCCTGCTACTTGAAGTACATCATTATTCAGCAAACTGTTGTGGAAGGGATGAAGAGGAAATTCCTCTCTACTGTGTCCCATCTAGTTCTTCCTTGATAACGTTAAAGAAGGACTTATTCAAAGGGCCATGTATGATCCTCTCATGGTGCTGGTCCAGAAAACTCCCAGTTGAGCGTGACTCTCCCTTTGGAATTGGCTTGCAGGGAATAAAGATGCTGTAGGACACTTCTTTATTGTGTCACATCCCTGCAAGTCTCGAGGACTTCATAGACCCTGTAACGCTATCCCTCCAAGGTAGTTTTGGATGAATGAAGAGACACAGAAAAGATATGTAAAGTTGGAGCTTGGGGAGAGTGAAAATTCCCAGGAAGCTTCTCAAGCACTACTCTCAAACTAAATTGCACCTTCCTGTTTGAAATTAAGTTTTCTGGAGTGGTGGGCATTGGCCAGGATATAGGCCTATGAGGTTCAAGGTGAAGTACCACCAGGAAAACAACAACAACAACAACACACAGAACTCAGTAACCTCATGTCTGAAATTGTTAGTTCCGTTTTGTTATTATTTACTTTTGAAATTCAGTTCAGGTATGGCATTTCTAGAAGTGAAAGATTGATCCAGGATTGACTTAAGCTATATTTTCATTGAATAAGAAATATTTCAATTGCATATTAAATTGGTTTAGTTTCCTTGTTTTTAAATTATTCTTTAATTTATTTAGTTTATTTGGAACATGTAATTTGATAGACCATACATTCAGAATTATCCTAAAGAGAAGTTGCCCTTATTAAGTATTTTTAGTTATCAAATCGCTTAGGTTTTCTAACTGTAGGAAGTTTATATCTGGCAACAATAAGAAACAGATCAGATGTAATATATCCCTTTTTTAAATACAAGTATAGATGACATACAATATTATTCTCATTTCAGGTGTACAACACAGTGATTCAACATTTATATACATTACAAATTGATCACCATGAGTCAGTAACCATCTGACACCATAAAAAGTAATTGCAATATTATTGGCTATATTGACATAAGGATGCTGTACAATCCCATTAATTATTTATTTTATAACTGGAAGTTCACTACATCCCTTTTAAATTGAGGATGCAGAGTTCCATTGCCAATACTATTTCTAAAATCAAACCACATTTTTTATTTTAAAAAGGAGTATACATATACACAGGCACAAACACACCTACACACAATTTCTCCTTTTATTGAAACAACATACATTCATGCACATATATGTGGATAGTGAGCAATAGTATTTGGCCTCTGCTGGATTGTTCTAGCACTTTCTGGAGAAGAAATTAGTCCCAGAGCAGTGATGTAAAACATACCACTTATTCTAAATGTCATTTTGGCCACCAGTATTTCTTCATTTTTTTCTGCATGGTAATTGCTATTCTAGTCCACATAAATCATGACTATTAAAAAATCAAAAACAAACAATGGAGCTGGTCTTCTCCTCAGGCAACTTGTACTGTCTCATGGAAAGCCAGTGCTGTCAGTAATCAAAGTACAAATTGTTCTCTCAGGAGAACGATGATGACAGGAAGAAACAGCATACACAGAAAATTATATGCTTGAGAAAGCAGAACTACACTAACAAGTACCTAAGAGAAGCACAAATATGTCTACACATTTCACACATCAATAGATGTGAAGTAATTATATCTTGTGGAGTCCTAGAATTTCAGAGTTCAAAGGAATATTAGAGGTCTTTCAGGCCACAGATAAGAAAACTGAAAAGGTAAGTGATCTTCACAATTCCTCAGAACTAGTTTCCATCTAAACAGAGAGTTAGATGTTCTGTTTCTGGTCCTCCAAGTCAGTTTTTTTCAATGGTAATATTCTAAATAGTCTTCTCTCTCAAACTTCCAAATTCTAGGGTCAAGGGCAGAAGTCATTTGGGCAAATGTACAATGACATGTATAAACCATTATAGTATCATACAGAGCAGTTTCACTGTCGGAAAAATCCTTTGTGTTCTGCCCATTCATCCATCCCTCCCCCCTAAACCCTGGAAACCATTGATTTTTTTTACTATTGCTATAGTTTTACTTTTTCCAGAATGTCATACCATTGGACTCATACAGTAAGTGGCCTTTTTCAGATTGGCTTTTTCGCTTAGTAATATGAATTTAAGGTTTTTTAAATGTCTTTTCATGGTTTGATGACTTATTCCTTTTTAGCACAGAATAATATTTCACTGTCTGGATGAACCACAGATTATCTATCTATTCACCTATTGAAGAACATCTTGGTTCTTCCACATTTTGATAATTATGAATAAGGCTGCTACAAACATATGTGTGCAGTAGTTTGTGTAGACATAAGCTTTAGCTCCAAGGAGCATAACTGCTAGTTCATAAGGTAAGAGCATGCTTAGTTTTGTAAGAAATTGCCAAACTGTCCTTCAGAGTGGCTGCACAATCTTGCATTTCCACCAGCAATGAATGAGAGTTCCTGTTGTTCCACATCCTTATCCGCATTTGGTGGTATTAGTGTGCTGGATATTGGCCATCCTATTAGACGTGTAGTGGTATCTCATCGCTATTTTAATTTGCATTTCCCTGATGACATATGATGTAAAGTATCCTTTCATGTGTTTTCTGTTTTTCTTTTTGCCACGCGTATACCTTCTCTAGTGAAATTTCTGTTAAGGCCTTTGGCCCATTTTTCAGTGGTGTTCTTTAATTTCTTACGGTTGAATTTTAAGAGTTCTTTGTCTATTGGGGTAACACACCTTTACCAGTTGAGCCATTTACGAAGATTTTATCCAAATCTGTGGATTGTCCTCTTATTCTCTTAACATTATCTTTGCAGAGAAGAAGGTTTTACTTTTAATGAAGTTCACTTTATCAAATCTTTCTTTTATGGATATTGCTTTTGGTATTGTATCTAAGAAGCCATTTTCATACCCAGGGTTATCTAGGTTTTCTGTGTCATTACTGTTAAGGAGTTTTATAATTTTGCATTTTACATTTAGATCTATTATCCAGTTTGGGTTAATTTTAGTGAAGGGTGTAAGGTCTGTGTCTACATTCATTTTTTTTTATTTTATTTTATTTTTTTTTTGGCTGTACGCGGGCCTCTCACTGTTGTGGCCTCTCCCGCCACGGAGCACAGGCTCCGGACGCGCAGGCTCAGCGGCCATGGCTCACGGGCCCAGCCGCTCCGCGGCACGTGGGATCCTCCCGGACCGGGGCACGAACCCATGTCCCCTGCATCGGCAGGCGGACTCTCAACCACTGCGCCACCAGGGAAGCCCTACATTCATTTTTTTGCATGTGGTTGTCTAGTTATACCAGCACCATTTCTTATAAAGACTATCTTTGCTCCATTGTTTGGAGCAAACACTTTATTCCAAAGTATTGCCTTTGTTCCTTTTTCAAAGATCAGTTGATATATTTATGTGGGTCTATTTCTGGTCTCTCTATTTTGTTTACTTAACCTATTTGTCTATTCTTTCACCAATACCACATTGTCTTGATAACTGTAGCTTTATAATGAGCCTTGCATTGAAGTCATGTAGATAGTCCTCCAACTTTGTTCTTCTCCTTCAGTATTGCATAAGCTATTCTGCGTCTTTGGTCTTTTCACATAAATGTTAGAATCAGTTTGTCAGTATCTACTTGCTGAAATTTTCTTTGGAATTGCATTGAATCTATAGATCAAATTGGAAAGAACAGACATCTTGATAATATTGAATCTTTTTATCTGTGAACATTGAATATTTCTCCATATATTTAGTTCTTTGATTTCATTCAACAGAGTTTTGTAATTTTCCTTAAATAAATCTTATACCTATTTTGTTAGATTTATACCTAAGTATTTAATTTTGGGAGTGCTAATGTAAATGGTATTGCATTTTTAATTTCAACTCCTACTTGTTCATTGCTGTTATATAGGAAAGCAATTGACTTTTGTATATTAACCTTGTATCCTGCAACCTTACTATAATTCCTCATCATTTTCAGGAATTTTTTTGTTGATTCTTTCGATTTTTCTGCATCATGTCATTTGCAAACAAAGTTTTATTTCTTCCTTCCTAATCTGCGAATGGGTGTTAAAATACTTCCTAACTCATTCTGTGAGGCCAGCATTATCCCAGTTTGAATCATGAACATAGATTCAAAAATCCTGAACAAACTATTAGTAAACTGAGTCCAACAATGTATATACATTGAATATACATTGCCACAAGTTAATATCTGTCTCCTACTGTTCTTTTAACACTAATGGCAAAGAATGGTGAATGGAGGTCTTCCTCAGCCCTGGCACTCATGAGATTTTTTTGGCTACTCACAGGTAGTATGAAATTTTATACTCGAATAGAATTTTTAAGCACAATCTAAATTCAATAAACATCTACATCACTTGTTAAAATACATGTTTTAGCTCTCACCACATACCTTCTAAGTAGGCCTGAGTATGCTTATGAAACTTCCCTGGTGATGATTATATACACTCAGCAGTTGAAAACTACTATATTAGTAGAAAACTCTGCTGCTTCCATAACTTTCTAGGCTAAATAAATTAAAAATAATACTTTGAGAATTTTGTTGAGCAAGAACTAGTAGCAGTGGAACACCTCTGTGTTTTGTCCATAACTTTTCAGGTAAAGGCAAATTTTGGTATGAAGTTTTTAGAGGATTTTTTTCTCTCTTTGTCTCTTTTTTAGTATGAATTCATTTTTAGTGTACACTCTTACCAAAACAAGGATAAGGGCACAGTGTTGGGGTCACGGTTTTCTCGGTTTCCATAGCAATTCCTTAGAGAGAACAGATACAATTACCTTTTCAGGTTACTATGAGCTGTAGAGACACAGCAAACAGAGAAAATAAACTTCATATTGACTAGCAGTTCTTGATAGCAAGTTGAACACCATCTCACAACTTGATGTCTTCCTTAAATTTTAGGTCACTACACAAGCCCATAGAAGCTAAGTTACTTTTAAATTCCAAATAAGATTATTGCACAATCAAGCATTTCTTGATCTTCACAATTCTATATGATATACCCTATTTAGAGTTCTCAAAATGTAGGGAGAATCCAAAAATTAGTTTTTGTCATTGTTAGGTTGCCCATAGTTTTTTTTTGCTGAGCTAAATTGAGTATAAAAACATCTGTTAAGGGGTACCGTATTGGAAAACACAGTAGTTTGTCTAAAAGAAATTCAATTAATGTATTCTTTTTCTTCAGTTGTTTGTTAGAACTCACTGATATATTATAATTTTTATTGAGTCTCATACTTTTCTATCTTAGGTAGAGAGAGAAAATGATGGATCAAGTGTAAAAAAAGATGAATGCTCCATGTTTAAATTTAAATTAATTAAAATTAAAAGTTAGTACCTCACTAGTTACTTTTTAAGTGCTCAAAAACCACATGGGGCTTGTGTCTAACATTTTGGACAGCACAGATACAGAATATTTCTGTCATTGCAGAAAGTTCTATTGGATAATATTTCCCTAGATTCTTATTTCTTTTAGACATAGGAGTATAACTGGCATTCCAATAATGTTGCAGAGTTTCAAAGAAAGAAATGATATATTCTGTATGTTTCATTTTAGAAGTTCAAGAAACAGAGAACACATTTTAAAACATTTATTCCAATTTAAATTATATTGAAAGTTAGGGAATTTAAAGTGGTTAGTTAGGATTTATCTACCTGAGTAATTTGTGATGTGGATACTGGGCTGTTAAGTAATATTGTTTTATATATTCTTAAATGACTTAAGATTTTGAAGTTTTATGATATAGTGAAAATATGAAGATTGTGTCGTAGGAAGGTGGTATAAAAAATAAAAACAGG
Source organism: Aethalodelphis obliquidens (assembly GCF_003676395.1). NCBI lineage: Eukaryota > Metazoa > Chordata > Mammalia > Artiodactyla > Delphinidae > Aethalodelphis > Aethalodelphis obliquidens. Next base: position 11,018,194 of record NW_020837956.1, on the reverse strand, counting down.
CTACCTGATTATAGGGTCCATAATCTCACCCACTATGTTATGAGTGAATGAAAAATGTCTGTAAGATGTCTATTTTCCATTCTAACTAATGAGGGAGATGACAATATAAACAAAATGTTTGTTGTGCTGGGTTAGGACTGTTGAATGTCGTCTTCTTCCAGTTTCACATGTAGGTGAAATAACAGAAGCACATTGTAAATGTACTATTATGGGGTAGTGGTAGGCTTGTCAGATAAAATACAGGATGCCTACCTGTGTAAGTTGGAATTTTAGATAAGCAACAGATAGTTTTTTAGTATGTCCCAAATATTGCATAGGAAATGCTTATACTAAAAATAATTATTTGTTGTTTATCTAAAATTCAAATTTAACTTGAAATCCTGCATTTTGTTCACTAAATGGGGCAACCCCAGGTAGAAGAGTTCAAAAGAATTATGATTCACCAACCAACCATCTTTGTTACTCTGTGTGCTTTGAGCAGTTTAATTGTCCTGTAGGGAAAAGATATAGTGGGCTACTTACTGGTCACGGATAACCAAGGAACCATTGAGCCAAGATCATTGAGAGTGTTTTTAGCATTCTTTTCAGAGGGTTTATAGCTGAACCAATACATAAAAATATTTGATAACTGTTATATATACATACAATGTAGCCATAATAAAGTTTACTGTTATCACATGGCAGTTTGGCCCAACGTGTATTGAATAATTTTCCCTCTTGCGCAGCCTCCGCTATTCTGAATACCCAACGTGCAGCCTCTGAGTATGGTGCTTCCTTAGGCACATCTGGCACGGTGTGCCCTTGAGAGTCACCGTGCTGTGGGTACTGTTGTTCATACCAGCCTCCCTTGCCTTTTCCAATCCAGGGAATAGATGCTTGGTGATGAGCTGATTCCCCTCTTCCTATTCTTTAACAGGGGACAACACTGCCAAAATGAAGCTAAGACAGGCTGGAAATAAAAGTGGCTTGAGATAACTTGCCTTTAAAGTTGTGGCAGTCTGCTCTCTTTCCCCTCTGTTATTTCATCTTGGGAAAAGAGTATTTCAGTAAAAATCGTAGATGGGTATCTACCAAATTGAGAGAGTCTTCTGTGTTCCAGAATAAAGTGTGGATTTTCCTCTTTCTTTAACAGTGATACCCGGTGATAATCATGCACACTCCCTATTCTCCTTTAACCTGGTTGATGTGTAGGAGTTAAATGATCTCGTTATTCTTGCAGACATGGCAAAGGACCCCAAACAGCAAGAAATTCAGTTAAGTTCAGATCCCTGGGTGCTGGTGGTTGGTTTTGAAACATAAAAGTTGAAAAGATTCATAAAGAGATGATCAGAGATATACCTTATGGATAGTCTATTTCTAGTAGCAAATAGCTTTATTCTGCTTCTCTTTGAATGGCTCCTTCAACTCCCTCTCATCTTCCCTACTTCCCTATCATATCATGTGGGTGTCTAGAACAATAGTAGACTATGTAAGGCTATATACAGAGTGAAAAAAATCTTCTGAACTCTCTAAGTCTGTTAAAAATGTATACCTTTCTTAAGTATTTAAGGGACTATATTGTGGATCTCCATGTGGTGTAAGATTGATAAAAATCTCTGAAGTTACTGGAAGCCAGGACAGTATATATATATTTAACATATCCAAGACCTCAATAAGTCCTTGAAATGAGAACCTTGCAAATGACTTAAATTGGAAAAGCTACAGTCTCTCCTCTCCCCTAATCTTTAAACCCACATATACAGGCACTGCCAACACACACACACACACACACAAGGGTATTTTTATTGACTGTGAACATAATGAGCACGGTAATGGTCCACTGTTCATTATTGCACAGGAGCCGGGAACATGCAATGCTAACAAAAATTTTGATCAAAGCTTAAGGCTCATAACACTGGAAAATCCAATAGTAAAATCAAGCACTCGAATTTTGTCGGCTTCACAAGAAATACACAAAAGGCACTCTGTTTGGGGTTACAGGGGAGAAACATAATAATACAAACGGAGAGAAGCTGCTTATCCAAAAAAATGAACTGGCTGAAAAATTTCTCATTGTAGGCTTTGTGATAAATTCTGAATGACCGTCTTTCTAAGAATATTCTTACTGTGAGCCACAAGAAATCATCATGGACCTCTGTGGTTGGGATTGACTTTAGCAGCATATAATGTGAAACCCAAGTTAAAGAGGCTTTACAATTATAGAAGCTTAAGTTTGTCTCACTGAAATTGTGAAGATAAGGATTCCAGGTTGGTATGGCTGCTTCACTGACATTAGGAAATACTGTCTCCTTTTAGTCTTTCTATTCTACCTTCCCTGGCACATGTTTTCCATTTTTGAAGTTGCTTCGTGCTGCAAGAGGACTATTGTAGTTCCAGACAATAGATCTGTGTTCCAGGAAGGAAGAATGAGGAAGCCAGGGAAGCTGAAGGGGAAAATGTCCCTCTTTAAAAAAATTTCCTGATATCCTATCTGACGATTTCTACTATATTTCACTGGATGCAAAGAAGACTGGGAAATGTAATATTTTATTCAGTTATTTTATTTTATCAGGTTCCCTTAGTAAGGAGAAGTAGTGAACAACTAGCAGTATCTGCCTTTCCATCAGTTTACTGCTGTTGTAATAATTATTTAAAAAATCTTTACTTGGTATTTTTCCAGTCCCTAACTCTCAGTAGATCTTAGGAGGTAGTCATCAAAACAGAACTTAAACATAACAATGGGTAACCCCAGTATAGCACTCTGTGATGTTCTAAATGCTTTACATATATAATACTGAAAAAAACTGATGAGAAATGTACTATTATCATCATCCTTTTAACAGATAAGGAAACTAAGGTACAGAGAGATTCAGTAACTTGCCCAGTGACACACAACTCATGAGTATAGATTTGAATGTAGATCATCAAAGCATGCTTGTCAGCAGTCTGCTATACTTCCATTCAAGGTTCAGAAAAAAAAAATTGATTTCACATTTTCAAATTTTATTACTGCTACTTAAAATTAAGCATCTCAAAGACCCTGAAATAAAGTACAATATTTTTGTTATATTTTTCAGATGCAAAGGTAGAACAGAGGATATGTGAAGGGAAGTTACTGGAGAGTTCTAACCAGAGGGTGACATAATTGGAATAATGTTTAAGAACACAATAGAGGATAAACATTTGTTTTCCAGGACAGGGAGAAAAGATGAGTGAGTTTAAGATCTTGGGATCCCACTTGTCTTGAAAAATTACCTATTTTCAGGCCCCCACCTTCGCCTCACTTTTATGTTAATTGGTTACTTGAATTGTTTGGTCTTTTGAATGTCTGTAGAACTGATCAATACTTTTGCTTCTTGAAGATATCTTTCTCTCACCATGGCTTATTACCCTTAAACATAGACCTTTTTCTCTTGGATAAGTCATCTACTTTTATTCCATCTCTATTCTGTCTTCAGATATTTTGGTTATAATAAGCAGATCTCTTTTTTAAAAATTCAGGTAGAGTTCGTATTGTGTTTCCAAGTAATTTATTTGTTTTTACCGTCTTAATTTGGAAATTCTGTTCCCGTTACATTTGGAGATTCTCAGGAGAGAAACATCTGCCCTCAATGGCACGCACTGCCGGGCTGTTTTGCATAGATGCAGAGCACCTAACGTCAATACTCAGTCATTTAAGACTGCAGCAGTGCCAATACCCATGTTTACACATTCCATAGTGCCATAGTGTAGAATGCTTGTTTCTGTCATCCATGAGCAGATGCCAATTTATTAGGACATCTTCTGACGTTTGGCCACTAAATATTAGCAATACTGAACTGAAAGAGAACATTGGTAAGAAAACAGTGAAATTTACTCTCTTCATTATCAGTCATCAGAGGGTAGTTCTGAACAGAATTGGAAGAGTTATGAGCAGTGAATTGCAGCTCAAAAATAATAATCAAACCATCAGGCAATTTTATTTGGTACCCCAGCATCTACTTTAGAAATTCTTGTCTCTGTTTTTAATTTCTGTCTTGATACTAAAAAGTTTTCTATTTCTTGTCACCTAAAGAAAGTGACAAACTTATTTGCACTAGGGTTTTTGGTACTCATTATTTTTATAAAACAATTTGCTTTTAAAAAGATGAATTTGAGAGAAAAGGCAATGATTAAATGAAATTACATGTTTAACTTCAAGCATGAGAAAAGATGTGGAGATGAGAGACCCTTCCGGTGTCTCAGTCATGCTATTCTCCATAGAGCTAGCCCTGATCATAAGGATTATGTTGCTATATCCTGGAAAATGAACAGGTCAAGGTTGGAGCTTAGAGACATGGCATTAGGGTGTCAGAGTTAGGAGATAAATATTTCAAAATACTTAGAAAACTCATTCAGAAAAAAAGCTTATTTTCAATAAGAAATGGGTTGTCAAAGATCAAAAGAAAAAAAGGGCAAAACAAGGGGACTATTTACAATTCCGTCTATTTTTCACTCCTACATCTCTAGAAAATAGTTGTATATATTCTCGAAGGACACAGTAAAACTTTCAAAAGTAGAACTTACAAAGCTTATATATTTTCTGAGTTTATTTTCGGTATCATACAGATGAGCATGATTCTAAAAGTTTAAAATCCTATTCTGTATATTTCAAGAATCTGACATCAGCTATTCTATTTGACTTGTTTCCTGTAAGGAGAGTATATTTCGTTTTTTAAAGTTCAATTATTAGGAGATAATTTTATTGTAAGATATTATTACACATATTATGGTATTGCACAAGATGACTGGAAACACATTGACATTATCTTCCTCTGTGAACTGATTAGGATATTCAAATATGGTAAAAGTGAACAAATAACCACTGTGATCCTTGCAACTTAAAATGATTAAGTATTATAGAAATTTTTAACCCTAAAGTTAAGAGTCTTTTTGTGCATAGAGAAACCATTTAAGTGGAAGCATGCTGTTCTCTATTTTGGTTAATGCTTTTAAATTACCGTACTGTGCATCATAGCTCGAACCAGCAGTTCCAGTTGTAGTTTCCTGATTCTTGCATGCAGCTATGGTCCTGGAACCAAAAGAAGGGATGGCAGTGTCCGGAATCCAGCAAAGGCAAAATTTCCTGTAGTGATCCACTTCTGAAGTGCTATTCTAGGAGTCATTTTGAAGGCCCTGGAACTTGCTCCTCTAAGGCCTTCCAATAATTTTGTAAATACTCATTCCCCCATTTCAAATATTCTTTTCTTAAAATTGCTAGAGGAGGGCTTCCCTGGTGGCGCAGTGGTCGAGAGTCCGCCTGCCGATGCAGGGGACGCGGGTTTGTGCCCTGGTCCGGGAGGATCCCACATGCCGCGGAGCGGCTGGGCCCGTGAGCCATGGCCGCTGAGCCTGCGTGTCCGGAGCCTGTGCTCCGCAACGGGAGAGGCCACAGCAGTGAGAGGCCCGCGTACCGTAAAAACAACAACAACAACAACAACAAATTGCTAGAGGATTTGTTATCTGAAACCAAGCCTTTATTTTTAAACCAATTTTTATTATAGTTAATTTACAGTGCTGTGTTAGTCTCAGGTGTACAGCAAAGTGATTCAGTTTTTCAGATTCATTTCCGTTGTAGGTTATTATAAGATATTGAGTGTCATTCCCTGTGCTATACAGTAGGTCCTTGTTGTTTATCTGTTTTATATGTAGTAATATATACGTTAATCCCAAAGTCCTAATTTATCTGACTGAAACCAAATTTTTATTGATAAAGTATTTGGTACCAAAAGTAGCTGCAGGCAACAGATTCTTAAGGGTGGGAAATTGATTAGTTCTCTGACATCACTGATTTAAAAGCAGAAAATATCTCTTTTTCTAGTACAGAATGGCATATTCATAGCATGGTGCCCACTGTGAAAAGCATTACTAAAAGTTTCACCGATGAGTGTACAACTCTTTCAGATTAAGTGATAGCATCCATAGTGCACTGTAACAACCACACCAAATTAGAAGCCTGTGAGGCAGGCTGTTTCTAATAATACCGAATAATAGAAAAGTAAAAATAATAGAACCAGGGCTTTAAATTCTTGGCATAAGGCACAGTTAGAGAAACAGGAAATGTCTATGATTCCTGTAAGTTAATTTCTTTCCTGAATTAGCTGGAGGGCTAGAGTTAACAATGATCAAACAAAATCTGATCCTATGAGATGCTATCTTGCAAAATAGACCAAGCCTACAGACTCCATAGGTCCCTTATGTGAACATTCATTGATAAAAAAAGAGCCCCCCAAAATAGAATTTGATATTTGAATGATTTTATAGGTATAAATATTCTAAAGGCCCAAGCCCCAAAGAGCCTCCCAGGCGAGCCAAAACCTCCCCCTCATCTCCTGAATAGTCGCCTGCTTTATTGGAGAGCTGACATGACCTCACAGGTCACCTTGGAAGGGAATAACAAGTATATTCTTGCTCTACCACTACTATCTAATTTCCTCCAAAGCTATATTTACTATCAGATCCCAGCATGCCACAGAGGCCAATTATAATGACAAACCAAGGAGAAGAAAATTTACATGCCAAAATAATTTCAAGATAATGGTAGATTGTATTTTTGTTTAAAATATTTTCCGGGTTCTCCCCGTATGGCAAATTAGCACACCCCTATCTGATTGACTTAAGGCTTGGCCATAAGGCTTTTACTGCGGGAAATGGAATGTGAGTAGGAATGGTGAGCGCAGATTTCCGAGAAGTGTTCAGAGCCGTTGTGTGGTCTGCCAGCATGTGTCTTCTGCTGCCACAAAACCAACAATTTCCGGAAAGGCCCTGATGTTTCAGCTTGGGCTCTAGGATGCAGACAACATAAAACAGATTGTGCCCAACCCACAAATGAGGCATAACATGAGAAATATTTTGTGTGTGTGTGTTTTGCCTTTGCTGGAATCTGAAAATTGTCATCCCGACTTTTGGTTTGGGAATCATAATGCCTTAGCTGCATGCAAGAATCCGGAAACCACTGCTGAAACTGCTGGTTCAAGCTTGGTTCTAGAGCAACACTCTTTGTGTCTCTTTCCACCTTTTACTCCGTTTAATGAGGTTATAGATATAAGACCTGTATGTGTCAATCTGATTTGTGAGCTCAAAACTGCATCTGTAACCCTGTGACAGAGTCTGAGACATCTTATACTTTGAGTTCTAATAAAGGAAGGAGTTTAAGGATAAATGTTGGAAAAAAATAATAAATACAAATAAGAAAATAATAAATATAAGTAAATAATTAAGATATATAATAATATATAAATATTTAGTATTTTTAAAAGCCTGTCTTCAGTATGTGTAGCATTGTTCTATTGTGTTTTCTGTTGTTTCTATTGAGACGTCTGTTTTCAACTTACTGTTTTCCTTAATAGATTAAAAAAAAAGCACAATAGATGATTTTTACGAAAAAGAAATTTGGTCTGTAGTTGCATTTGATGTCTTCTTGTGCTGCAGCTTCTCTGTGTCATTTCTAGGTGTGGATTAAGTTTTATCTACTCTTTTTAAGATTCATTATGATTCCTGAATATGAGCATTTATGTACTTCAATAATTCTTAGAAATTCTCATTGTTATATTTTCTCTCTTCTAGTCACTCTGGTATGTCCTGCTGGGATGTCTATTATATATGTATACTTACATATATATGTACATAAAAATGTATAAACATATATAAAACCTTCTTATAACATTTCTGTCTTTTAACCTTGTTACTATGTTACAGTCTCTACATAATTTTCTCATATATGTATAATCCAGATAACCAATAATACAGCAATATTTAAGTTGCTGGATAATTTATCCACTGGCTTATTTTATTTCAGTGACTATATTACTTACAAGTTGAAGTTCTGTTTTGGTCTTTTGCTAAACTGGCAGGTATTTTTCCATAGCATCATATTACTGCCTCTTTTAGGCGATGCAATTCTTATTCTCTGCTGGTTCTCGTATCTGAAATTCTTTAGAGAGTGCAGTAGGTTGAATGGTAGACTCTCGAGAAGATATATTCTTATCCCCAGAACCTGCCAATGTTACCTTATTTGGAAAAAGGGTCTTTACAGATGTAATTAAATTAAGGATGTGAAGATGAGATCATTCTGGATTATCTGAGTGGGCCCTAAACCTAATGACAGATGTCCTTATATGAGACACAGAGAGGAGATGACAGAGGCAGAGATTGGAGCAATGCAGCCACATGCTAAGAAATGCCCACAGCTACCAGTAGCTGGAAAAGGCAAGGAACAGAATCTTCTTCAGAGCCTCTGAAGGGAGTTCAGCCCTGCTAGCCCTTAGACTTCATATGTCTGGCCTTGTGAGAGTCAGTTTCTATTGTTTTAAGCCATCAACTTTATGATAATTTATTAGGGCAGCCCTTGGAAATTAATACAGAACAAAACCTTGCTCTCCTTGTCTTGCCTACTCTCCCTCAGGGTTGATTAGTTCCTCATTCACTTAGTACTTTCAGATTGTGAAGTCTTGTTTGATGTTTTATGCAGACTGGTTTAAGGACATGTCACTTTTAAAAGGTTATACATTTAATTATTCCAGAAGACTGAGGAGTGTCACTAGTCTGGACCAATTTTTTATGCTTTTTATGTTAATTTTTTAGATGTTGGAGGCTCCTAATAGATCCAGATAGTAAAAATGTGACCCCCACCCCCACCCTAGACTGTGGGTGGGTAGGGCAGTTGATTGTGAATTCCCTGAGAACATTTATTCCTGTCCTGGCCAACCCTCCAGCATTAGTTAATTTTGTTTTAGTTCACCCTTTCTTGAGAATTCAATACTCTCATTTTGTGTTCACTCTTCTTTTTTTTTTTTTGCGGTACGCGGGCCTCTCACTGTTGTGGCCTCTCCCGTTGCGGAGCACAGGCTCCGGACGTGCAGGCCCAGCGGCCATGGCTCACGGGCCCAGCCGCTCCGCGGCATGTGGGATCCTCCTGGACCGGGTCCCCTGCATCGGCAGGCGGACTCTCAACCACTGGGCCACCAGGGAAGCCCTATTTCTCTTTAAAGTAAAGAAGTCCAGAAGTAAGAAGTCAAGGGCTTGGCATGAAGACTCTGTGGTTTCAATGAAGACCATGTTTAGTTCTTTCTGTTCTGTCATCCTAGATGTGTACAATATCACCTCATGGCCACTGGAGCCTCAGGCATCCATTTGCTTTGTGGACCAATACAAAGAGGAAACACAAAGACAAGGTGGCCCTTCCTCTATGGGTCGATTCCTTGTAACCAGGCATCCTGAAAGTATGTATAACATTTTCTCATACATTCCATTGGCTAGAACTCAGCCAATTGGCCACACCTACCATTAAGAGAGGCTAGAAAATGACGTCATTTATTCACGTGCATTTTACTCTGCTAAAATTTTGGTTTTGTTACTAAGAAGGCAAATTTCTTAATTATATTTTTGGGTCAGATCCATAAAACTGGTTTACCTAATACTTGTTTCAGTTGTCTTTTAGCAAGATTTTATTGTTAGCAAAAGCAACAAAAGTTAAAGCAAAAACTAAATTTCTAAGACTCCCTAAAACCAGAGTTCTGGTCATGATTTAGGTTTGTCAGTCAGTTTATTTCCACAAGATGTTAGTTTAGGGCTGAATTACACAGGGACAGAGAAAGAATTGAGGCTTCTATTTTGCTGGTAAAACTAACCTAAGATGATACAATTCTGTACCCAGCACTGGATTCCACAACTTTCTGAGCAGGGTGATACACCAGCTTCACTGGCAGCTCAATTCTGTGGTATCATTTCTGGAAGCTTATTCTAGTGTCAGTTTCTTCATTCCTCAAAATAACTCTTTGTTCAAACACCTAAAAAAATCCCAGTGTGATTAAAGAGCTACAGTAGGTTCTGCTGTCTATATTTAAAAACTCAAATCAATAAACACAAGATATAATAAATACATGTTATTTAATTAAATTAATAAAGTCACCAGGTTACAAAAAAACTGAGGAATTTTTGAAAGATACAAGTCTGAAAGCTTCAACTTCTGAAAGATACAAGACTGAAAGCTTCAATATAAATTAGCTTAAACTTTTAATAAAAATAGTTTAAGGGGCTTCCCTGGTGGCACAGTGGTTGAGAGTCCGCCTGCTGATGCAGGGGACATGGGTTCATGCCCCGGTCCGGGAAGATCTCATATGCCGCAGAGTGGCTGGGTCCGTGAGCCATGGCCGCTGAGCCTGCGCGTCCGGAGCCTGTGTTCCGCAACGGCAGAGGCCACAACAGTGAGAGGCCCGTGCACTGAAAAAAAAAAAAAAAGTTTAAATGATGGTAGTTAAAATATTTTAAATCGATTGCTATAGAAATAAAAAATGCAATTTTGAAAATGTTAATGTATCTAAAAAGGAAAAAAATATTTTTTAAAAGGAAATAAATTATCCTAGACAAGAACATTGTAATGAAGCAGGAAAAACACAAAGTTTATGTTCCATGACTAGAAAACATAGGCTCTTGACACACAGAAAACAAAATCCAATTTACGCTCTCTGTAACAGATACACTTAATGGAAAACAAGTAAGAAAATATGAAAAAATTATGTACAGTGACATATTTGGCAAATTGTAACAAGAAGGGGGCAAGTAAGGTTGTGCTTATACCTAATATGTAGGAAACTGGAATGAGCATTTTTCTCATAATAACTATAATAATAATAATAACAATAAGGCAGAAAAATTAACAAATCATAATTTTCTTGAGCCCATTAGATGACTGAAGTTGCTTGGAAACCACCAAGTAGGATGCGATATAAGGGGAGACAGGCCCCTTTGAGGAGACAGGACACAAGTAGTCACTCAAAGGGTGCAGAGCACAGGAGGGAAAGGCACTAGGCACTGTATAAATGGGTAAGAAGAACTCAAATACGAATTTTAAACAAATTCTTAAAGGTTGAGTATGGACTATCTCGAGAGTGTAGAATACTTGGGAGTGGCAAAAGGGGGATTTACACCAAACGCAAGAAGAAGAAAGGAAATAAAGTAAAATTGAAAATCAAAAATTACTAAAATTTAAGACAGAAAACAATAGACAAAGATGAAACTGAAAATTGATTCCTTAAAAAGATTGACAGAATTAGTGAACTTCTAACCTATTGATTATGAAAAAAGGAGAAAAGACAAAAATTACAAACATTAGGAATGAAAGAGGTGACAAAACTATAGCCATTGGAGACATTACAAGAAAATAAGGAAATACTACAAATAACTCTCTGCTCACAGATTTGACAACTTTGTAAAATGATCAAATTCTTTGAAAGATACCAACTTCCAGAACCTCACTCAAGAAAAACAGATAATCTGAATAGTTTATTCCTATTAAGGAAATTGAACTCATAGTTTAAGTCATTGTAACAAAACTCAGATCCATGTGGCTTCTCTGGGGAATTCTACTAAACACTTAAGGAAGACATAATATCAGTTCTCCACAGTCTCTTCTGGAATATAGAAGAGGAGTGAGCATATCTAAACTAATTTTAAGGAAGAAAGACTACCTGATTCTGAAATCAGAATAGATACTACAAGAAAAGAAAACACAGACTAATATTACTCATAATCATAAATTGCAAAACTTCTTTAAGTTATATATATCATCAAGTGGGGTATGTCCCAGAAATGCAAAGGTGATTCAACAAATTGATCAGCATAATCAACAGACTAAAAAAGAAAAGCAATTGACAAAATTAAGCATCAGTTTATGACACAAAGTTTCAGGAAACTTGGAATAGAATGATACTTCCTTAATCCGATAAATAGCATCTGTAAAAGGTCTACAGCTTACAAAATACTTAATGATGAAGGACAGAAAGCATTCCTTTTAAGAAAGGAAGCAAGGCAAAGACCTCTACTCCTACTCAATATCACTCTGGAGGACCTTCCCAGTCATACTGGATTAAGGCTTACCTTAGTCAATTCATTTTATCTTAATTAACTTCTTAAAGGCCCTAAGTCCAAATGCAGTCACATTGTGAGGTTAGGGCTTCGATATATGAATTTTAAGGGGACACATTTCCATCCATAACACTATTAAATGCTTATATTATAAAAAAATAAAGGTTTTAAATCAATGACCAAAATTTCGTGTTAGAAAACTAGTAAAACAAAAGAAAATAAAGCCCAAAGAAAATATGATATAACAAAGATAAGTGTAGGAACTAATGACATAGAAAAGAAAATAATAAAGTCAACAAAATAGGTTTTTCTGTATAGTTCAATAAAATTAATGAATCTCTTGCTCACCTCACCAAGAAAATACAAACAAAAAGGACATAAATTACTTATATCAGGAATTGTCAATATCAGGATAAAATGGACAAATTTAAGGCAATACACAAACTACTAAAACTCATTCAATAATACATACATGCATATGTGCATACAACCTGAATAGTCCTACATTTACTAAACACGTAGAATTCCTAGATCAGAACCTTCCCACAAAGAAGGTTTAGGCTCAAATGGCTTCAACAGATGAATTTCCCCAAACATTTAAGGAAGAAAGTATTGAAATTCTGTAGAAAATCTTCCATAAAATATAAGAGCAGGGAATACTTTCAAATTCATTTCAGGAAGCTAGAATTACCCTGATAGCAAAACCAGAAAAACACATTAGAGAAATTTCCAGACCAGTATCACCCATGAATATAGATGTAAATATCTAGCAAAATATTTCCAAATGGAATATAGCAATATATAAAAAGTATAACATATTATGAACAAGAGGACTTTATCCCAAGAAAGCAAGTATGGTTTGGCATTCAAGATCAATCAGTGTAGTTCATTATGTTAAGAGATGAGAAAAGAAAACTGATATGATTTTCACAATATATTCATAAAAAATTCAACAAATTTAATAGCCTTCCTTGATATACACTCTCAACAATTTCAGAATAGAATAAAATGATAAAATGCACCTACAGAAACCCTTTAGCATCGTATTTAATATTGACATCTGAAGTCTCCCTGCCAAAGCTTGTGAGCAGGGCAAGAATATTTATTTTTACCACTTATATTTCATAATGTACTGCAGACCCTAGTCAGAATAAAAGGGCAAGAAAAGAAATGGAGGTCAAATAAAACTTTCTTCATTCACAAAACTCCTGTTTAAAAAACCCCAAATCTATGGAAAAGCTACTGAAAGAAATAAGTGTGTTTAGCAAGGTCACATGATATAAGGCCAATATAAAAGCATCAATTTTATTTATTGCTAGCAATAAAAATTGGAAATTGATATGATGTAAAAATGACAAACATAAAAATCTTGATAAACTGGGATTCTTCAAAATTAAAAAAAACTTTTCCACTTTAAAAGACACTGTTAACAAAATGAAAAGACAAGCCAAAAACTGGGAGAAAATATTTATAAAACATATTTTATTCCAAACATATGAAAAAAACAAACACAATTCAATACTAGGATTAATGACTTGATTAAAAAATGGGGAAAAATTTGAAGAGATAGTTCATCAAGAAAGAGATATGGATGTTAAATAAACTTATTAAAAGATGTTCAACGGCATTAGTCATTAGGAAAACACAAGTTAAAAACACGAATGAGATACCACTATACTCTTATTAGAGTGTCTAAAATTAACAAAAATCTGACATTATCAAGTAAATAACTAGGGTGACTTGAAATCTCATACTTTCAAAAAAGAAGAAATGTAGAAAAGAGCCTAAGAATTTCTCATAAAGCTAGAGGTGAAATTACTAGATGGTCCAGCATTCCACTCCTAGGTATTTACCAGGAGAAAACAAGACATATGGTTACATAAAGACTTGTGTACAACACTAACAAACGTAGTAAGGTAGATAGCTAGTTGGAAGCAGCCGCATGGCACAGGGATATTGGCTTGGTGCTTTGTGACAGCCTGGAGGGGTGGGATAGGGAGGATGGGAGGGAGGGAGACGCAAGAGGTAAGAGATAAGGGATCATATGTATATGTATAACTGATTCACTTTGTTATAAAACAGAAACTAACACACCATTGTAAAGCAATTATACCCCAATAAAGATGTTAAAAAAAAAAAAAAAAAGACTTGTGTACAAATATTTATGGCACTTTCAAAAATAATGGCCAAAAACTGGAAATAATACAAATGTCCATCAACTTGTTAAACAGAATGCAATATATTGTTAAAATGGAATACCATTCAGCAATAAAAAGGCATGATATGCTGACACATGCAAAAACATCAGTGAATTTCAAAACTTTTTGCTGAATGAAAGAAGACAGACACTAAAGACTTTATGATTCTATATCAGGGCTCATAAAGTCATAATCATAGCAAGAGAAAGCAAATCACTATTTTCTAGGGACCATGGGTTTGGAGGAGAGGACTGACTGCTAAGAGGCAAGAGGGTACTTGTGGTGAAGGAAATTTTCTAAATCTAGATTGTAACGGCAGTCATGTAACTATATACATTAGTCAAAACTCATTGACTCATATACCCAAAATCGGTGAAATTGATTTTTTGTAAAATGTACCTCAATTAATTGATTAAAAAATAAATACTTAAAAATGCATAAAATAAAAATAATAATTGTGTTAGACATAGCATGGAGAAAATTTTTTTGTAAGCAAATGTTTTTTACTGTGTTAAAATATACATAACATAAAGTATACCATCTTAACCATTTTTAAGTGTACAGTTGAGTGGTATTATATATACATTCATTCACATGACTGTGCAGCCATCACCACCATCCAACCCCATAACTTTTTCATCTTGTAAAACTGAAACTCTATACCTATAAACAATAACTCCCCATTCTCCCCTCCCCCTCCCCCCTGGCAACCACCATTCTAATTTCTGTCTCTATGATTTTGACTACTCTAATAAGTACCTCATAAAAGTGGAATCATACGGTATTTCTCTTTTTGTTACTGGCTTATTCCATTTAGCATAATGTCCTCAAGGTTCATACATGTTGCAGCATACGTCAGAATTGCCTTCCTGTTTATGGGTGAAAAATATTCATTAGATGTATATACCACATTTTGCTTATCCATTTATTCATCAATGAACATTTGGATTTCTTCCATGTTTTAGCTATTGTGAATAATGCTGCTATGAACATAGATGTACGACTATCTCTCTGAGACCCTGCTTTCAATTATTTTGCATATATACACAAAAGTGGAATTGCTGGATCATATGGTAATTCTATTTTTAATTTTTTGAAGAACCATATTTTCCACAGCAGCTATACCATTTTATATTCCCACTAACGGAGCACAAGGGCTCCAATTTCTAGTATGGAGAAAATTTTACCTACCTTATTGGGTTTGTGTATGTAAAACCCTTAAAACATTGCCTAAAAACCAGTAAGTACTCATTTAATGATGGCAATGAGTACTATTAATGTTAAAACTATGAAAAAACCACAAAACCTCTTTCATGATATACTTGAAAGAACTGAGAAAGACATTGGAAGATTCAAATAGTTTAAATGTTGTTATTACTCCTATGCATATTTTAATTTAAGACAGTACCCATGCAGCATTAGGCAGTGTTCACATTCTACTGTCATCTCAAGGATGAGTCTTACCTTGGAAATCTGGCCTTCTAATGTGAGAGCAGGATTTCTGAACTGGAGCACACTGAGCCACGATGCTTAGAAACTGTTAAGAGATTTGAGAACCTGAAAAAGGTCTGCTTTTATTGTAGATTTTGTAAAAAAACAAAAAAAAAAAGAAGAAGAAGGAAAACAAAAAAAATTTTGGACCAATGGCCTGAATGGTGCAGACCTCCTAAAAAGGCTGTTTACAAATGGAAAAAAATTTCAAACACCCCAGGATGCTCCTGTCTCAGAGTATTTGTGCTGGCTGTTTCCTGTACCTGGAATGCTTTCCTCCCATATATTGGAGGGTGGGTCCTTCACTCCCTTCCTTCAAGTCTTTACTTAAACACCACCTCAGTGAGGCACACCCTGACTATCATATGTAAACCTGTGACTCCCACTCTAGCCAGGTACCCCCGTTGTGCTTTGTTTCATAAGCACTTAACACCTCCTAATATACTATGTAATGTAATTACTTATTATATTGATGATCTTTTGTTTCCTTTGCTAGAATTAAACCTCCATCAGAGCAGGGAATTTGTCTTTAATCAAATTTTTTTTCATTCCTGTATCACCAGTTCCTGGCATTTTGTACATATTGGTCAAAAATATGATGCAAGAAAAGGGGAAATGAATGAAAAGTATGGTAAATATTAAACATTTCAGAGCAAGAAAGAAGAAAATAAATTTTCACTTTGAGAAAAGAAGGCACATATCTCTAGTCAAACAGACTTCATCATATGCCTGAGAAAGGAGAGTATTGATACTTTCTGTTACCCTTCCTTTTATAAGGTATGAGTCTCCAGTTAGATCCCTGGGCTTGAGAGCTCTATTCCTTCCCCCTTTTGTCTTTTTAAATGGTTAGTTTAATTTACTCAGGTTATAGAAGGAAATGTAATGACTATTCTTCAAAGTTGACTGAACATTAAAGTAGGAAAGCTGCTAGGAGAAAAGGAAGATATAATTTGAGCTGGCAGTCATTAAATTGGAATGACCTCTCTCCATCTAGAGAAGGGCATTTTGAATCAGATGATCAACAGACAACATTTCCTTGTCATTCCAATGTTGCTGTTTATTTAAATGTATGCATTACACTGAAGTACAAGGAGTTAGACCGATTTGATTTATTCTCATCAGTAGTACAAGATTCAAATTAGAGACAGCAGCCTTCAATACCCATCTAAATGTCCCTGCAATACTGATCACCTAATTTTACTAAATTTATTGCCATCCCAGGCAAGTGTTTTGCTTGCAAAGTAGAGTTTAGGATCATGTAAGAGCAAAGGGCCGGGATCATTGTTTGGATTCTATTGATGAGTATAACAGACAGGAAATCTGCCATGGAGATAATATCTGTACGATACCTTTTGTCATCTTTTTTCCAAGACTCAGGGAGAAGTTGCTTTGAGAATTTGACATAATGTTTATCAAAGGATTTTTGAAAGAAGAAACGTTACGGATGAATAAGATAATTAAGCATAGACTGATGAGAAAAATGAGAGTTTCCAAATCCATCCAGTCACTTTAGTATGTTTTCTACTTTCTCTGAGCTCCTGGGAATAAATGAATATATATGTTTGTAAATGTACATCTAATAACTGATAATATTTAATGCTGGGATATATTTAATACCGATGATGATCTTCTGATGACTAAATACCTTATTTCCTAAGTATTACACAAGAAGAATAATTTATAATTTAACATTTTGCCAACTAGATGAATTTTTGAACATTTCAAACGTGCTTTTTTAAAAAAATTATATTAAAAAATTTTAAGTAGGCTGATAGGTAAATATCAAACAAGCCCTATGCCCATGTGTAGTTTTTAATTCATAGTAATTATCTTAGGTAAGAGTGTCTGTTTTTACCAGACATCCAAAATTACTTATAATTTTGTAATTCTATATTTGTAATTCTCATATCTATGGAGATTTTACTAAATTATGGTTATTAATTCAAATGAACCCTCTGAAAAATATTTCAATCAGAACGTCTCTCACTAACAGACTGCATTGGTTTTCCCCTCTGAATATATATTTTTTCTTCTAAATCTCTCTATTTATATAAAATGCAAATTTTTTCATCAATGCAGTGATGCAATTGAATGAATTCTTTTGCTGTTTGATTGGCTATGGTGTGCTTTACTTCCAGAAAATGATTGAACTATTTTTGTCAAAAGATTCAGCATTGCATTTGGTTCAAGCACATGTATATAGCCACTTGTTCACTCACTTAGCCAAAATAAATTGCATCAGTAAATTCAGAAATCTAATGACAGATTTTTTAAAGGATCTTGATGGTACTGTTTGCCAATCTGGTCAATGATTTTGGCCATTAGGACAGTCAACATCCCTATTTCCATGGCCACATTTTATATAATTTGTCATATATGTTTCCAAGAAAGTTTAATTGGAGGTATGGACTCTGAATAATAATGTCTTGTATTAATTACTTGATATTTTAAAAGTGATTTCAAAACTTTCAGAACAATTTTGTACTATTAAGGAAGCCATAATTGAATCAGATCAAAGCTGGAAGCACAGCACTATTAAACACCAAAACACACAAAGATGATTATTTGTTTTGTCCCATGTTTGGGGTAATATCAAGATGTTAGTAATTAAAATATAATAATTCTTTAACATAGCCTTATTTCTTTTTTGGATATCTCAGTTAGAGTTTTTAAACTCTTTTATTTCACAAGCATTGCTTTGTTTAAATTTTAATGGTTATCACTTTTTTTCATCATTGCCTCAGTTATGGAAGTAGGTATGGGTAGATTTATCTAGAATAATAATGATAAAATGGTCAAAATATGGAAAGTTGATTTTAAGAGAAAAGTTAATGAATTATCACTACAGGGAAGATGGCAGAGTAGGAAGACCCTGAACTCACGTCCTCCCATGGCACAACAAGATTACAACTTTTTTCAGAGCAACTATAGATGAGAATGACCTGAAGACTAGCAGAAAAGATCTTCTACAACTAAAGATATGGAGAAAGAACCACAGCAAATTGGGTAGGAAGGGCGGAGATGCAGCATAATAAAGACCCACACCCCAGGTGGATGACCCACACCCCAGGCAGGTGACCCACAAATGGGAGGATAATCACAATTGCTGAGGTTCTCCCCAAGGAGCGAAGGGTTCCAAGTCCCACGTTGGGCTCCCCAGCCCAGGAATCCTGCACTAGGAAGAAGAACCCCCAGAATGTTTGGCTTTGAAGACCAACAGTGCTTGATTTCGGGAGAGCCAGAGGGCTGTAGGAAACGGAGATGCCTCTCTTAAAGGGCACACACAAAATCTCACACACTCCAGGACCCAGGGCAGACATTTTTCCAAAGAGGAAATGCAGATGGCCAACAGGCATAGGAAAAGATGCTCAACATTGCTAATCATCAGGGAAGTGCAAATCAAAAGCACAATGAAATATCACCTCACACCTGTCGGAATGGCTATCATCAAAAAGAACACAAATAACACATGTTGGCAAGGATGTGGAGTAAAGGGAACCCTCATACACTGTCGGTGGGGATGTAAATTGGTGCAGCCACTGTGGAAAACTATATGGAGGTTTCTCAAAAAACTGAAAATGGAACTGCCATACGACCCAGCAATTCCACTCCTGAGTATACATCCAAAAAAAAGCTACTAGGGCTTCCCTGGTGGCGCAGTGGTTGAGAGTCCACCTGCCGATGCAGGGGATGCTGGTTCGTGCCCCGGTCCGGGAAGATCCCACGTGCTGCCGAGTGGCTGGGCCCGTGAGCCATGGCCGCTGAGCCTGCACGTCCGGAGCCTGTGCTCCTCAACAGGAGAGCCCACGACAGTGAGAGGCCCCGCATACCGCAAAAAAAAAAAAAGCTACTAAATTGAAAAGGTACATGCATCCCAATGTTCATAGCACCATGATTTACAATTGCCAAGATATGGAAGCAGCCTAAGTGTCTATCAACAGATGAATTGATAAAGAAGATGTAATACACACACACACACACACACACACACACACACACAATGGAATACTGTTCAGCCATAAAAAATGAATTTTTCCATTTGCAGCAACATGGATGGACTTGGAGGGCATTATGCTAAGTGAAATAAGTCAGAAAGAGAAAGAAAACTACTGTGCGATATCATTTGTGGAATCTAAAAATGCAACAAACTGGTGAATATAACAAAAAAGAAGCAGACTCATAGAGATAGAGAACAAACTAGTGGTTATCGGAGAGGGAAAGGAGGGGCCATGTAGGGGTGGGGGAGTGGGAGGTACAGACTATTGGGTGTAAGATAGGCTGAAGGATGTGTTGTACAATGTGGGGAATATAGCCAATATTTTGTAATAACCATAAATGGAAAGTAACCTTTAAAATTATATTAATAATAATAATAATAATGAAGTGAAAAAAAAGAGCCTGGGTCAGACCCATTTGCTGATCTTGCAAAGCCTCCCAAAGAGGCAGGAGGCAATGGGGGCTCAGCTTGGGAACATAGACACAGGCGGCAGGCATTTGGGGGAACTTGTTCTACCACGTGGACACTGGTGCAGGCAAGCGCCATTTTGGAATCCTCCCTTTAGCTTAATAACGTGTGGACCTGGCTCCACCCACCAGCAGGCATTAGCCCAGTTAAAATGTTAGAAGGCCCACCCTTCTACCCAGTCCAAATGAGGACTAAAATTACTTATAGCCAGGTCTTCACATCCATGAGAATTTGTCTCAGATATTCTTTTTCATGCCAGTTCTTTGTTCAAAGCCTTCTCTAGACTTTTATTATATCTGTTTACAAAGTCTTGCAAAGCTGTGCATGGAAATTGGTGTATTATGGTGCTTGCTTAAATACTCCAGTTTTTTACTCCTTATTTGATCAGTATAGATTCATAAGCAGATTTTTCCTGTGATGTAGACTTGTACTATAAAGTCATGAGTACGTAATCTTTTTTCCCCCATAGCTTACCACACCGTCAGTAGATATGGTAGTTCTTCAGGCTAAAGTGATCATGCTTTCTTTAGACACTAGGTACACTGATAAATTATGTCTCACAAACACAGGTTAAGCTAATCAATTACTGTCCTGCTGTGTCTCTATAAACAGATTACATTGCCTCTTTGTACCTTTGCCAGAAAAAAAGAAAATAATATCTACCAACTTCCCTCCTCAAGGGTATTGCAGGAGTTAATAAGTATGCAGAATTTTCAAGGAAAGAGATAGTGCTTAGAGCTCTGTGGAGGAAACACTTGTATATAAATGCAATATATCATTAGTACAGGATCTCCTAGCAGCCTAATGAAATGAACCCAATGCACTCTAGGAACACATTTTTTACTTGGGCTCCATCCAACTCACCAAACACAATTAGTACGTGAAACTTTTGTCATAACCATAAACTAAAACAACCTGGAACTCTGTATAATGTAAGCCTTTCTGGATTCTGTCCAGTTAAATACTGAAAGTACTATGAGCTCTTCATTATAATATGATTCTATGAGAATGCTTTAAGCACGGGTTTCCAAAGTGTTATTTAGGGCTCCTAAAGGAAAGCAGCATTTGCTACCCCAAAATATGCCTTTTGGGCATACAGATTATTTTAGGCTGATTAGTTTTAAGAAACAGTAGACATAGGAAATGCTCTGAAAGCTGACCAGAAGGTACCCTTTTGCAAGAGACATTTACATTTATCAGGGAGGTCTGCATTTATAAGTGTGTCTCCCTCTCTGTACCAGGAAGGGCAGGATGGCTTTAAATCTCTACAAACTGTTACCAGTGGAGAAGGCAATGGACAGAAATCTGCATAACCACCTTACCTTCGTTCACTGGCCTTTTGCTCATAGCTGGCTCCCTCTCCCCCAACATCTTCTTTTGTCTTTAGTTGGAGATGGTATTTAAAATGGTGGCTTGGACCATTCTGGGCAGTTACTCAGTTTTCTTGGGTTTCTCCCATGTATACAGGAGGTATATATGTTATTAAACTTCTGTTTTTCTCCTGTTAATCTGTCTTTTGTTACAGGGGGATCTCAGCCAAGAACGTAGAAGAGTGGAGGGGAAATTATTTTTCCTCCCCCACACTCCAAACACAAAGAGTTCTGTTTGTATTTCTGCTCGGTTTTGGCAATTTTTTTCTTTTTCTAAAACAAATTCAAGTTGGATCTTTTGAAGTGTTTAACACACATTTTACCAATGACGGGATCCAAGTTTCACAAATTTTCTCTTTCCCTTCTAAAAATGTTACCCCCTCTGCAATCTGATTTCTCTCCTTCCTTTTAATTTCAAACTTGCGAAAGAGTAGTTTTCATCTGTCACTTTCATTTCCTTTCCTCCCACTTTCAACTTACAAAGAGAAACACTCTTGCTTTGCCCTCTCCAATATACTGATTCAGTTTTATGGAAGGTTACCAATAATGTTATGGATAAACCCAGAAGTTTTTTAATACTTATTAGAGTATAGTTGATTTACAACGTTGTGTTAGTTTCTGCTATACAGCAACATGTATCAGTTATACCTATACATATATCCACTCTTTTTTAGATTCTTTTCCCATATAGGTCATTACAGAGTATTGAGTAGAGTTCCCTGCACTATATAGTAGGTCTTTATTAGTTATCTGTTTTATATATAGTAGTGTATATGTGTTTCTTATTTATTTGTTTAATGTCCTTACTCTCCTTCCTATGTCTTGGTTGCATTTTATGAAGTGAATTCAGGTATGCTTCTTGATAACATTCCCTTTCTTTATGTTCTATTATACTTTACTCATTTCCACTTAGTTCTCATGCTTTCTCTCTAACTTTCTTATTTTTTGTTAAGTATTATCATTTTGAGTAATACCTTTCCAAAAAGCCTAAACCTCTACCCTGTCCAAGTTAGGTCTAAAATTACATAGAGACCATGTCTTTACATCCATAAGGATTTGCCTTAAATATTCTTATTATGCCGATTTCCTTCCTTGTACTTTATTATATCTTTCCACTTTACAAAGTCTAGCTGAGTACAGTGTATTGTAGGTATTCATCAGATGTTGAACAGATCAACATGTGTCTGATTCCTAAGCATTTATTTCCCTTTTTCTGTGTTGCTTATCCTGTTTGGTATCTTAGTATCACGATACACCTGAGGACTGCATCCTAAACCTCTTTGAAATATTTTTCTTTTCTCCAATTAAGTGGGAGTCTGGCTCAGGGGTGAGATAGCTGGCCACAGATTCTTCTGCACCAAGTGTGTCGTTTTGTCAAGCCACCTCTGCAACTGCTCCTGGCTCTCTCCTGCCCTCTGGTGGCGGTATGCTGTACACCCCTTCCTACAGTGGTATAAATAAGAAAATAGCCTAGATGAAGACCTAAAATGTTCTGTTCCCACAGACTGGATTAGTGTGGGCTGAGCTAAGTAGTAAGAAGAACTGGTGTGGCCCATCATGGGAAGATTAGATCCAGATCATTAGAGCTTGGAGCCCCATGCGTGTTCCTTTCCTTGCTGTTCAAGGCAAGCTGCCTACAAACAACACCCCCTACCCCCATCACCCACTGGTCTTTCAACAGATACGCAATTCTGTGTGTTTCAAGATTTCAATATCTCTAATCCAAAATATCCCTTGTGAGCAAAGTCTCTTTTCAATGGCTTAGCACATTTACAGTACCCATTAAAAGTAGGAGAAGTTTCCTGTACACTTGCAAGGTTCAGGATGGCATGGGTAGGAAGGAAAGCTCATGGAACTAGTATTTATATGGGGCTGAGCAGAACCATCTCAAAAATCCCCTAAACTGCTATATTTATAAAATTCTTATCGGTCATAAGATACAGTCTCAATTAAAAGTGATACAGTTTTAAGCTATGTGTCACGGAAAGATTAACCATCCAGTCCCTTCTGTTCCAGCTCACATATATGCCAAGTAAAGGACATACATTAAATTCTGAAGTTTCATTCCTAAATGAAAAAATGGAGACAACAGTATCACTCCTCCGTCACTCAGTTATTTTAGGACTAACGTTAACTTTACTTGTTTTGTACACTGTGTAGTTTTATGCACACAGAAGGGATTAATGACGTGATAATCTACTAAAATATATATATTATAAGCATTCGGGCACTTATACATCTCCTTAAACTTGTAGTCATGAGGAGCATGACACAGTGAGAGGTAGTAACACTTTCAGGTTATTTGACTTATTGTGTTGTAAGAACTCTTTATATATTGTATAAATGAATCTTTATATATATATATATATTATATAAAGTAAGCAAAAAGATCAGCCACAGAATAGAAAAAATATGTAGTTGACCATTGAACAACATGGGTTTGAGCTGCACAGGTCCGCTTACATGCGGACTTTTTTCAATAAATGCTACTATAGAATAACACTAGCCATGGTTGGTTGAATCCAGGGATGTGGAACCTCAGATACAGAGGACTTGACTGTAAAGTTATTTACAGGTTTTCAGTTGTTCAGGGGAGTTACTCAGTTTTCTTGGGTTTCTCCCATGTATACAGGAGGTATATATGTTATTAAACTTCTGTTTTACTCCTGTTAATCTGTCTTTTGTTACAGGGGGATCTCAGCCAAGAACCTAGAAGAGTAGAGAGGAAATTATTTCTCCTCCCCACACTACAAACACAAAGAGTTTTGTTTGTGTTTCTGCTTGGTTTTGGCAATTTTTTTTTTTCGAAAACAAATTCAAGTTGGATTTTTTGAAGTGTTTAACACATATTTTACCAATGACGGGATCCAAGTTTCACAAATTTTCTCTTTCCCTTCTAAACATGTTACCCCCTAATGGTGCCCCTACCCCCTGTGTTATTCAAGGCTCAAATATATACATACATATATATACATATATAGATAGATATACACACACACATACACACACACACACACACACACACACATATATATATATATACAAACATGCATATAATATATATGTCAATATGACACTGAAAAGCAGTTGGAAGTTGTGAAGCTTGCCCTTTCTTCCCACCAAAGCAAGTGGTAAGTTGAAGAGAACCAGAGACTCTGTGTCTGGAATACATATACTTAGAGTAAGAAAGCTTAGTGAATAGGTTGAGAAAAAATCTGAAAGTAAGGATCTTTTAGCCTTGTCAACTCTCTGGGCCACTGGGAAGAGATTATCATTCAGAATGTCATGTGCCAATATGGAGACGATGGTGAAGCAGCTGAGAGGGGATAGCCTGGGCTGGGATTTCTAAGCTGACATTTGCAGCCATGTGTCTAGGCAGGGACCCAGAAATTCCTATATTCTCAAGGAGAGAATGCAAAAAAAGTAGCTGTATGTCTGGTTACTACTATGGGGGCAAAGTATCTTGGTCATTATGGGCTACTGCAGACTACTTTGGAGACCAAACTGGCGTGTCAGTCATCGTTCACGGAGATGCAGAGCTCCTTAGGCTCTGGTGGGAATAAATCAGCAGCCTGGGAGAGCTATAGCGTTGTGACTAGGTGAGGAGGACAGTATTCATTCCTGTACACTAAAAGGATGCTTACCAATAGGAACAGACTAACCCAACCTCAGGGATACCAGCCCCCGCATAGCCAGAGGAGAGCAGCCTGGTGGCCAACATGAAACAGCACAAAACACCAGCCCCAGTCTCGTGGTGAGCCCTATGCCATGGGAACCGTAAG
Source organism: Aethalodelphis obliquidens (assembly GCF_003676395.1). Lineage (NCBI taxonomy): Eukaryota > Metazoa > Chordata > Mammalia > Artiodactyla > Delphinidae > Aethalodelphis > Aethalodelphis obliquidens. Next base: position 10,993,026 of record NW_020837956.1, on the reverse strand, counting down.
CCTTTTTTTATTCCAAGATGCCATCTTAGGAGGGAAGAGAGATGGAATAAACAGCCTTAATAGAACTTGGAATTTTAAACTGTCTGTATACTTTCAGAATAGGAATTGTTTGAACCAAAAGAAACTTAAAAATGAGAAAGTGAGATATCATTGTTGAAATATCTAAAATTTCATTTATTCCTATTTCCACTGAGTTATAGAAGTGAAGCAGATATACACTCTCTCCACATTGAAGGAGTTACTTAAATTCTTAACCCTGCTGTATAGGTAGTAAAGTAGAATTCAACCTAGATCTGTTCTGTCACCTCTGTACTGAAACAATTTTTATGTGGTTGGCCTTAAGGTATAATTGAATGTCAGTAGAATATTACGGGTTATTATAATTCAGATAAACCATAAGTTAAATTTTATTATTAATAACATAGCAACTACATACATTAGAAGTCTGCTACAACACAGGAAATATATGTGTGTGTGTGTGTGCATCTGTATATACATGTATGTATGGCGATCTAGGCCTAACAAACTGCTTGAGGGTTGAGGCTTGAGGGTTGAGGGACATCTTTTCTGTTCAGTAACCAGGTTATGTTACCTGAAGTGGGAAAAATTAAATCGTGGAGAGGACTTTCACAAATTATCAGTAAGAACTATACAAAACTTGATGTTTCCTGGAACAAACTAGTTTCTGGCTAAAATTCAATCTCTCCTTTCTTTCAGTGTGTCCCAAATGGTCCCACAGATCTCCTTTCTGGGAAATATACCTATAGGGAGCCATGTTAGGAAGTAGTATTCTGTGTTAGGTTTCTGATTTACTAAGATGTTCTGGGGAACCGCTTAACTTCTCACAGCTGCAAATTCCTGATGTGAAAAGTTAACCTCTCTTTTAGGTGGTTGAAAATAACTGGTGGAAATAATCCAAAAATATTTTGCTAAATCAACAGGAGCTTTAGGTAATATTTCAAATGTGAGTAAAGAGATCGTGGGTGTGTGTGTGCGTGCGTGTGTGTTTAAACAAAATCTATTTGGGACAACAGCAAACTGCAATGGGGAAAAACTGGTTTTGGAACATAAAAGTCTCTCAATCATCACAGGGAGCAAATTCTAAATATATGTCACATGGGATATGTATGTGGCAAATGTACCCTGGAAATTCTTTAGCTCTCTGGAAGGAAATAACAATGTTGGGTGTCTTTTATTGTTCTTTAGGGCAACTGTGGTTCTTTGCAGACTGATGATAAGGTACATGATCTGCATGGTTGAGTTGTGAGGGAAACCTGCTAATTGGAAAAGGTGCCAAAGTCAGAAACAGGCGTGATCCTGCCATGTGAGCTGTTATATCAGAGCAGTCTCAATATGCAGACTTTGGGAGAAAGATAAAAGCTTAAACAATAGGTGATGGGAAGGTGTCTCTTTGTGAAACAATCTGGGGAGGGAGCAAAACATTTTCTCTAAATCATTTTCTCTAAATCAGTTAATAGGACAGATGCTACTGAACTAAGATTTCATGTACCAATAATAACTATCCATTCTTTTTGCCAGCTTATCCCATCACTAAAACACAAGGCTCTACCTCAACGTATTATTACCATAATCTAGTGGAATCAAGCAAGGAATCATCTATCTTATTTTTTTATTTTTTAAAATTCATTTTATTTTATTGAAGTATAGTTGCTTTACAGTATTGTGTTAGTTTCTGGTGTACAGTAAAGTGGTTCAGTTATACACACATATAATAGTTTGCACCTGCTAATCCCAAGCTATCAGTCCATCCCTTTACTCCCACCCCGAGCCCGGCCACCACAAGTCTGTTCTCTATGTCTGTAAGTTTATTTCTCTCTTGTGGATAAGTTCATTTGTGTCATACTTTAGATTCCACATATAGGTGATATCATATGGTATTTGTCTTTCTCCTTCTGACTTACTTCACTTAGTGTGATAATTTCTAGGTCCATCCATAGTGCTGCAAATGGCATTATTTCATTCTTTCTTATGGCTGAATAGTATTACACTGTATATATATAACACATCTTCTTCATTCATTTGTCAGTGGGCATTTAGGTTGTTTCCATGTCTTGGCCATTGTAAATAGTGCTGCTATGAACGTAGTGGTGCACGTATCTTTTCAAATTGTAGTTTTGTCTGGATATACGCCTGTGGGATTGCAGGATCATATGGCAGTTCTATTTTTAGTTTTTAAAGGAAGCTCCATACTGTTTTCTGAAGTGGCTATGCCAATTTACAAGGAATCCTCTATTATAAAAGGACAGGGGGCATCAAGCCAGTTATTGCTACCATATGGAAGAATCCATGAAATAACTGTTTTTTAAATATCAGCTATTAATTTTGCCATCACATATAGAAACCTAATTACCAAACATCTTTAATTCTACATTTCTTTCTTGATAGATTTTATAGTCTTTGTTATTTTGTTTTCAAACAATAAGATTTAAAATGTCATTTCTGTCATTCACCTCCCATCAAGGTGTTTCTCTGTTCTCACCCACATACTTGATTGTATTTTAGAATGTAAAGTAAAACAGCTTATAAAATGATAAGGCTTTCATAAAGTACAAATTGGTAGTGGAAAAACAAGAAGAGAATATATTTAAAAAAAACTCAGATTATGGCTGAATTTCCAAGGAGCTGTGGGGGACTGAAGACGTGGGAGTGATAGTTTTTAAAGTGATTAAATGCTATGAATGTCCTTGTAAATTTCACATAATAAATGATATAATTGTATAAATGCATGTTCTGCAGCAAGATATTCTTTCAGTTTGCTGACCTTTTGAAGAAGTGTGAACAGGATCACGTGTCATTCATCTTACATGATTTATATACACTTTCTCTAACTCCTTGAATTATAAAAGTTATTGAGGCAAAAGTGACCCTTGAATTTTCAATTTTCCTGAAATGTTTACAATACAATTTGTTTTGTTTTAGTGAAACATGTCTAAATACGTGCAATATGTTTTCCGAAGAGTTAAGAATACCTGTTATAGTCAGTGTATGATATGCCCTTATTTCTATATTCAAGAATATATGACCTCTTTATTTCTCCATTATTTCAAGTACAAAACTCATTTCCAGTTGGCAGTTTTGGAAAAACTTTGAGTCTTAATATTTCCAAACGAGAGTTAATTTTAACAAGCCCATATATTTCACATATGTATAATAGGGCAACGATGGTATCCGGTAGAAACTGAATCTTCTTTAAAGCACAGACTGAAGAGAGAAGTTGGAGGCTTATTGTCACAATTCAATGCAGCTTAAATACTGCAAAATTAAGTGATATTGCAATTAAACAAGAAGCAGAAAGGCAGCCAAGCATTCCTTTAATCCTTAAGCCTCTCACTGAATATGTAACAGTTAACATACATCTGAGTACTGCAGATACATAGGTATAGAATAGACTTTAGCAGAGAAAAAAATTAAGCCAGTTTTCATTTTAGCATAAGTGGGAGGTCTGAAAAGCCTTAGTCGACCAGCATTATCATTGTAATTTATTTTCTCAAAACTTCTTCCCCCTCTTTTGGGTCTTATTAATAATTGTGCTTAAAAGAATCCAACAGCACATTAAAAGTATCATACACCAAGATCAAGTGGGGTTTATCCCAGGAATGCAAGGATTCTTCAATATATGCAAATCAAACAATGTGATACACCATATTAACAAATTGAAGGGGAAAAACCATATGATCATCTCAATGGATGCAAAAAAGCTTTTGACAAAATTCAACACCCATTCATGGTAAGAACCCTCCAGAAGGTAGGCATAGAGGGAACCTACCTCAACATAATAAAGGCCATATATGACAAACCCACAGCCAACATCATTCTCAATGGTGAAAAACTGAAACCATTTCCTCGAAGATAAGGTTGCCCACTCTCACCCTGTTATTCAACATAGTTTTGAAAGTTTTAGCCACAGCAATCACAGAAAACAAAAGAAATAAAAGGAATCCAAATCAGATAAGAAGAAGTAAAACTGTCACTGTTTGCAGATGACATGATACTATACATAGAGAATCCTAAAGATGCTACCAGAAAATTACTAGAGTTAATCAATGAATTTGGTAAGGCAGCAGGATACAAAAGTAATGCACAGAACTGTCTTGCATTCCGATATACTAATGATGAAATATCTGAAAGAGCAATTAAGGAAACACTCCCATTTACCACTGCAAGAAAAATAATAAAATACCTAGGAATAAACCTACATAAGGAGACAAAAACCTGTATGCAGAAAACTATAAGACACTGATGAAAGAAATTAAAGATGATACAAACAGATGGAGAGATATACCATGTTCTTGGATTGGAAGAATCAGCATTGTGAAAATGACTCTACTACCCAAAGCAATCTACACATTCAGTGCAATCCTTATCAAACTACCACTGGCATTTTTCACAGAACTAGAACAAAAAATTTCACAATTTGTATGGAAACACAAAAGATCCCAAATAGACACAGCAATCTTGAGAAAGAAAAACGGAGTTGGAGGAATCAGGCTCCCTGACTTCAGACTACACTACAAAGCTACAGTAATCAAGACAGTATGGTACTGGCACAAAAAGAGAAATATAGATCAATGGAACAGGATAGAATGCCCAGAGATAAACCCATGCACATATGGTCACCTTATCTTTGATGAAGGAGGCAAGAATATACCATGGAGAAAAGACAGCCTCTTCAATAAGTGATGCTGGGAAAACTGGACAGCTACATGTAAAAGAATGAAATTAGAACACTCCCTAACACCATACACAAAAATAAACTCAAAATGGATTAAAGACCTAAATGTAAGGACAGACGTTGTAAAACTCTTAGAGGAAAACATAGGCAGAACACTCTATGACATAAATCACAGCAAGATCCTTTTTGACCCACCTCCTAGAGAAATGGAAATAAAAACAAAAATAAGCAAATGGGACCTAATGAAACTTAAAAGCTTTTGCACAGCAAAGGAAACCATAAACAAGACAAAAAGATAACCCTCAGAATGGGAGAAAATATTTGCAAATGAAGCAACTGAGAAAGGATTAATCTCCAAAATTTACAAGCAGTTCATGCAGCTCAATATCAAAAAAACAACCCAATCCAAAAATGGGCAGAAGCCCTAAATAGACATTTCTTCAAAGAAGATACACAGATTGCCAACAAACACATGAAAGGATGCTCAACATCATTAATCATTAGAGAAATGCAAATCAAAACTACAATGAGGTATCACCTCACACTGGTCAGAATGGCCATCATCAAAAAATCTACAAAACATAAATGCTGGAGAGTGTGTGGAGAAAAGGGAATCCTCTTGCACCGTTCGTGGGAATGTAAATTGATACAGCCACTATGGAGTATAGTATGGAGGTTCCTTAAAAAACTAAGAATGACCATATGACCCAGCAATCCCACTACTGGGCATATACCCTGAGAAAACCATAATTCAAAGAGTCATGTACTACAGTGTTCATTGCAGCTCTGTTTACAGTAGCCAGGATGTGGAAGCAACCTCAGTGTCCATCAACAGATGAATGGATAAAGAAGATGTGGCACATATATACAATGGAATATTAAAAGAAATATTTTGTTAGCCATAAAAAGAAATGAAATTGAGTTATTTGTAGTGAGGTGGTTGGACCTAGAGTCTGTCATACAGAGTGAAGTAAGTCAGAAGGAGAAAAACAAATACCATATGCTAACACATATATATGGAATCTATTAAAAAAAAAAAGGTTCTAAGAACCTAGGGGCAGGATAGGAATAAAGACGCAGACGTAGAGAATGGACTCGAGGACACAGGGAGGGGGAAGGGTAAGCTGGGATGAAGTGAGAGAGTGGCATGGACATATATACACTACCAAATGTAAAACAGATAGCTAGTGGGAAGTAGCCACATAGCACAGGGAGATCAGCTCGGTGCTTTGCGACCACCTAGAGGGGTGGGATAGGGAGGGTGGGAGGGAGACGCATGAGGTAGGAGATATGGGGACATATGTATATGTATAGCTGATTCACTTTGTTATAAAGAAGAAACTGGCACACCATTGTGAAGCAATTATACTCCAATAAAGACGTTAAAAAATATTTTGTTGAGATATGGTTGATTTACAATGTTGTGTTAATTTCTGTATGGCAGGGTGATTCAATTATATATATATATATATATATATTCTTTATCATATTCTTTTCCATTAAACCCTGTTTCATTTTTAAAGCATACGTGTTAGCATGTAATAATTCTTAAAAATATTTAATATTTAATAATCATCTGTTTATTTTATGCCCTCAAGTTATGCATAGATTTCAAAGTGCCAAATTTTTGTTACTACTCTTACTTCCATTATGTAGCCACAATATATTTAATTGTGTTTGCAGATAAGAAAAACATTTAAAAGAAAATACATGAGTAATCAAAATGAAAATAATCATGCTTCATTGGTTTTGCTGATACTGCTGTCTATTATTAGCTGCTTGTATATGTGCGGTGCAGGTCTCTGTGACTAAAGCAAAGGTCAAAACAAAAAGAGAGAAAGGGAGGAAGAGAGATAGTGCTAACTGGCAGCATTATAGGAGAGAACGAAGACTCGTGTGTGTGTGTGTGTGTGTGTGTGTGTGTGTGTAAGAATATAAGTCATCAAAGATGGGCAAATGTGCCTGAGGGTGATCAAATGTGACTGTTACAGAAATAGGAAGACAGCCAAATCAGGATTCCGTGGGGTATGTTAACGGGTGAATGAGAATACGGAAATGGGAAAACAGGGAAACAAGAAAGATACAACTTACTCCTTGATAGACACGAAACAAAAGAAAGATCAAAAAACATGAGTATGGTGGGTTTTAATCATGATTATTTAACAATTAGGACTAATACGTTAATGGAATACTACGTTTCCATAGTACACAGTTTGAAAACTTCTTTGTAAATATCTAGACTTAGAAATGAAAACTGGGCATTTCCAAGGGAGGAGTCCATGTGATAAAGAAAATACTGACACTACAGAACTTTAATGCCTTGTGTATGAGATCTGGTTACCCATTTATTGATGAGAATAAACAATTATTGTGTCAATAAGTAGATATTGGTAATATACTTGGCCAATAAATATACAGTAGCGCTATAAATTATATATTGATGGGAACAAATACTGTGTCAATAATTTTGTATATAGGTATCAAAATTATATATACATAATATTATATATTCCGCTCAGTCTGTATGGCCAACTATTCAATGCATGTATTTAGATTGAATGAGTAAATATTAACTTAAATAATAAAACTGGGAAACTAATCAGCTCTAATTTTAACTGCTATTTATGTCAGTATCTTGGAGCTTAACATGTGCAGAGAATTTTTTCCTAGACAATATTTTTGCTTTAATTTATCTTTATTCCTTTATCCGTTTCTCTCATGACCAACGGAAAAGGCATCCTCTTGGGAGTGAGTCGCTAGAGCGAGGCAGTGGATGGAGACTGAAAGGAACATTAGGGAATGTAAATCACAGTCTTGGCATCATCAGGGATCAGTCAAGTCATTATCGTGTGACTGAAGTATGTCACATAAGAAATCTTCTCTGGTTTAGAAACCTTAAACCAAGGGGCTGCTGTATAGAGTTGTCACGTCAAAATTATTACTTAGTAGTTATAAGACTGGTTTTAGACACTGAATAAACTATGAAGGAATTTAGGTTATAATTTCAAAAGTCTACCCAGAATGCAGTAGTGTGTTTTTGGTATCTACCCAGAATGCAGTAGTGTGTTTTTGTAGGAATTGATTTAACTCTGTGAACTTTCAGGGGAAAGAAATGTTGCTAAACAAAGACCATACATTGCAAATGTCATCTGGCCAGTTTGTTGTTTAATGAGTTGACTGCTTGTAAGTCACCTGAGTTTGCATATCTGCCTTTATCGTGACGTGTCCTAGAATTCTAGCATATTAGATCAACTGAAAGATGTACGCAGTAAATTTTGTAATGTAATTATCTAAAAGAATTCCCCAAATCTTTGTGTTTGAAATTAGCTATGAAACTTAAAGTGCCTTTACACAAAATAAATAAAATAAAGATTTTCATAACACTTGCTCAAAAACAGGGCAGCTTTCAGAGAAAGGGAAGGTTTAGTTAGTAAATTTAAAAGATCTGACTGCGAGAGCCCCTGCAGGTCATTTAACCCAGCCTCCTCCCTGGCAGAGGTAGGATCACAATCTAGAAACAGTGACCTGGAGGGGAAAAAACCTCCTTTTTTCAGCCTCAATTTTTTTCATTTGTAAAATGAGAATCAAAACAGCCCCTTCCTTATAAGGTTGTTGGGTTTACAACACAACTTGGTCACTTGGGAATCTTATGTCATGAGCAACCTGATACAAAATTTTCACAGACTGGTTTTCAGTTGTTTTGATGTCAACAATAAGTTATTTTTAATATTTCTAACTCTCCTCCAACACACATACCAAAATGTAAAATTCCCTCCTCACCTCTTCCAGAAAATTTGGACAAGCCCTGACGCCTTCTCTGCCTCAGAATTGGAAGAATCCATTTGACTTGGATGTTAATTGTTGATTTGTGAATTGAAAATCTACCTACATACCATAGAATAGTGCTTGGGTCTGAACTGTAATTGAGCATAATTTCTTTGAGAAAATTGTGCCAGACATCAAAAGCTCCAAATTTATTTATTGTTAAACCCCTGTGCTCTCTTCTCAGAAGGCATTAACATTATTCTCCTCGGCACTCATTTCTGCTGTTGACATTTCTTGTTCAAATTCCAAACCTACCAGCTCACCTTGAGAACAGTTCACCAGCAGAGACGTTTTTTCCCAAAGAAATTTATCCCATGGTGACAGCAAAATGCCACTATCCTCAAAGCCAGATACTTTAAACGAAACAAAGCGAACTTTCTGATCTTCTTCTCTTCCTGTGAGTCTGATGGACTTGGTCTCCAGATACCAAACTGTTTTCCTCTTCTTTTCAGCCTCTTTTTATTACATTGCACATGTCACTAAATTCACTACTGTGAAAGATGGACAAGAGTCATGCATTTCCCAAGAGAATTTTCAAGCAGCCACGAAACTTTAGGCAAAAGAATATTTTCTTGATTCATCATCTAGTTCTGAATCATAAATCAAATGTGTGCACTGAGTGGATATACAAAACAACAGCAACCAAAGCAACCAGAAAATAATGTGATAGGGATGGCATGGAGGGAACGGGAAGCAGTGCTTTCTTTATGGTCTTTGACTCAAGAACAGATGATAGCTACAACCTGCTGAATGTTTCCATGCATTCCTTCTCTTTCTGCTTTTCTTCCCCTTCTCTTCTCCACCAAGTAGAGTATTTTTTTTTAATTTTTAAACACTTCTTTATTATGGAAAATTTCAAACATACACAAAAGTAGAAGGAGTAGTGTAATGAATCCGCATGAATCCATCAATTAGCTTCAACAATTATCAACACGTGGCCAATTTCATCTATATCGTTCTCTTCTCCCCTCTCCATTTTTTTATACAGTAGGTCCTTGTTCATTATTTATTTTAAATATAGCAGTGTGTACATGTCAATCCCAAACTGCCTAACTATCCGTCCCCCTCACCCTTTCTCCCTGGTAACCATAAATTCATTCTCTAAGTCTGTGAGTCTGTTTCTGTTTTGTAAATAAATTTATTTGTATCATTTGTTTTTAGATTCCACATATAAGCGATATACAATATTTCTCTTTCTCTGACTTACTTCATTTAGTATGAGAGTAGATGGAAAGACTTTTTCAGTGAATGACGTACATAAATGTGAGGGCTACAAAAGCCTTCCCTCTCTCATGTATTCTGTATTCTTTATGTCTAGTTCCAGTCCAGACCACTACTGAACCAGATGATACACACATGGAATGTTTAAGAGCTGTACATTTCACAGTGGGCATGATGTGTGTAGGGGAGAAGGCAGGGACTCTAGCATGTTACACCTCCTTGAGTGAATAATTTTACTCTACGGTTTGAGGAGACATAAGCCATTACTTTTAGATAATAAGAAAATACAGCTTATAATGAAGTAACCTAAAATCCTGGTGGCTTTTTTTTTTTTGCAGTACGCGGGCCTCTCACTGCTGTGGCCTCTCCTGTTGCGGAGCACAGGCTCCGACGCGCAGGCTCAGCGGCCATGGCTCACAGGCCCAGCCGCTCGGCGGCATGTGGGATCTTCCCGGACCGGGGCACGAACCCGTGTCCCCTGCATCGGCAGGCGGACTCTCAACTGTTGTGCCACCAGGGAAGCCCCTCGTTGGTTGACTTTTTGAAAAATATGGAACTTAGGTCTAAGGTTCAAAAACCCAGTGAGAATGTTAACCTTACCTATTAAACCTGATCATTATTTACTCCTAGGTACTGAATATAAAAGATGGGGAGAGTATGATAAAAACAAACAAAAAAGAGAATACTTGACAACATGATTTAGATATAATTTGTATATGTCTTGTTAGAGAAACTGTACATTTATTAATATAGCTTAATATTACTTTTTGTATGAGTTGAACTTTTATAAAATGTATAGAAGGCAAGTATTCATTTATTATATTTTTATTTGAAATTTCCAGTTCCGGTGCAAAGGAACCATTCCCATAGGGCAGGGTCCCAGGTGAAACAAAAACAAGAAAACAAAACCCAGGGCTGAGTCACACAGGTCTGCACTGAAATCTAGCTCTCTTCATTATACTAGTTATGTAACCCTTGGACAGCTTACAAATGTTGTTTCTATTTCCTCATATTTGAAACAGGGTTCACCACTTCTGCCTCAAAGAGTGATTTTGTGGATTCGGTGCAATGTTATAGGCAAAGTGTATGTATATATTTATTCAGCAACGGCTTTCTGAACATATACACCGTACCAGGTGCTACTCAAAGTGAGAATAAAGTCTGCGTAAGATAGATATGTTTCCACCCTCAAACTTCCTTCTATTGGGGAAGGCCTATGGATTGGAAATGAGCATTGGAGGTGACATACAGGGATCCATAGGCTCTTCCATCACAGGGTACAGGGAGCTCAGAAATCTGCCCTGAGTGAGGGGGATTCGAGTCGGGATCCAAGCCAGGAAGCGTGTCATTTTGCCTCCCCGTACTCAAAAAAATGATATTTTGAATGTCAGAGGGAAAGGAATGAATAAATAAGTTAAAAAATGAGTGTGTAGATGTTAACTGGGAAAAGAAGGGGACTGGGGAAAACAGGATGCCCCAGGCCAAAAGAAAAGCATTTATAAATGATCATGGGATATATAAGGTGCTCAATAAATGGTAGCTATGATTACAAAGAAGTATTTTCCCAGAAATATAATTTTGGCCCAACTTGCAATATAAATCCCACTTGAGATCTTAGTATTTGTAAGGAATAGAGGGTAGGGTTTTGTGCCACTTATTTTTTTTTCTTTTTTTTTATAAATCTATTTATTTTATTTCTTTATTTTTGGCTGCGTTGGGTCTTTGTTGATGCGCAAAGGCTTTCGCTAGTTGCGGCAAGTGGGGGCCACTCTTTGTTGCAGTGTGTGGGCTTCTCATTGGAGTGGCTTCTCTTGTTGCAGAGCGCAGGCTCTGGGCGCCCGTGCGTCAGTAGCTGTGGCACGTGGGCTCAGTAGTTGTGGCCTGCGGGCCCTAGAGCACAGGCTCAGTAGTTGTGGCACACGGGCTTAGTTGCTCCGCGGCACGTGGGATCTTCCCAGACCAGGGCTCAAACCCGTGTCCCCTGCATTGGCAGGCGGATTCTTAACCACTGCACCACCAGAGAAGTCCCTGTGCCACTTATTGAGATAGAGATTCTCAGGGAGGAATGGATATAGATTTCCTATCCTGCTAAATTACATGTAAGAGTTCCTCGAGCTAAGTTCTTGTCCTGGTTTCCACCTGCTCTGCCAGCCCTTTGGGGAGGAGCTCGCAAGGGTTAGCAAATGGATCCTGCTAGGCAGATCTTTTTATACTATTACGCTTTATAGAATGTGCAGTGGCTAACCTATGTCAGGTTGGCTTGAAATAAAGATTTCAAAAAATATTTTATATTTTAACAGTAATAACTAGTAATAACAATACATTTGATATATAGCACTATTTTCTTTTTTTCTTCAGGTTATGTTCAACTTTTTTTTTTAACATCTTTATTGGAGTATAATTGCTTTACAATGTTGTGTTAGTTTCTGCTGTATAACAAAGTGAATCAGCTATACGTATACATATATCCCCATATCCCCTCCCTCTTGTGTCTCCCTCCCACCCTCCCTATCCCACCCCTCTAGGTGGTCACAAAGCACCAAGCTGATCTCCTTGTGCTATGCGACTGCTTCCCACCAGCTTGGTAGTATATATAAGTCCATGCCACTCTCTCACTTTGTCCCAGCTTACCCTTCCCCGGCCTCGTGTCCTCAGGTCCATTCTCTACGTCTGTGTCTTTATTCCTGTCCTGCCCTTAGGTTCTTAGAACCTTTTTTTTTTTTTTTAAGATTCCGTATATATGTGTTAGCATAAGGTATTTGTTTTTCTCTTTCTGACTTACTTCACTCTGTATGACAGACTCTAGGTCCATCCACCTCACTACAAGTAACTGAATTTCATTTCTTTTTATGGCTGAGTAATATTCCATTGTATATATGTGCCACATCTTTTTTATCCATTCATCTGTTGATGGACACTTAGGTTGCTTCCATGTCCTGGCTATTGTAAATAGTGTAGCACTATTTTCTTAAGGTGCTATCATATTCATTATTTTAACTGTCTTGACAGTTTCTCATAACTTCTATACCTTCAGTTTTAGATGAGGTAGCTGAGGCACAGGCTTTGAACCCTCTGCTTCCTGGATTTTAACATCGAATATAAACAAAACATTTTTTAAAGAACTAATGGGAGAGGAGTTTTGCATTCATTCTCTCTCTCACTCTTTCTCTCTCTCTCTCTCTTCCCCCCTCCGCTCCCCTTTTGCCTTCTCTCTTTTTCTCTTGTGTATAATGTGTATGGTGAGTGAATGAAGCACATTGCCAGGCTAGGCTATTACCACCACAATTACAAATAGGAAGAACTTACACTAGTAATGAAATAGTTTTCAAATTACTTTCAGTTGCCTTATCATGTCTGATGCATCCAATAATGTTAAGTACCTCATGTCCCATCTAGAGTCCAACAACACAAGCAAGGACACAAAGTAACTTAAAGTGGGAAATGCTGTAAAGCAGACACTGTTTCCTAATGTTCCAGGAGGAGATAACCCTCACCCCACAGTGGGCTATGGTACATGTGTGTGGTTCTTGTGGTGGCCAAGATTGACTGTGGGCTGGGGATAGGGGTAGAAATAAAATGAGAGAACAATCTCAAAGGTAATTTTTACTACCTTAAATTTAAATCATACCTGGTTTAATACTGTTACATTTTAGGTTGTTTCAAAAATCTAAACTAAATGCAATCTCTTGTACCTTGTTAATATTTTCTTATCTGTTTATAGGCTTATTGGAAATGCCTGGAACTGTTGTTGATGCCTGATAAATTCTTAAATTAAGGGAACCATGAAGTCAAGGTCTATTAAAATACTGTAAGGAAACCCTTGTGCCTGAGAAATTTACATTCCAATGTGCTGATCACATTCCTTTTCTTAATGAAGGAACTTTTCCACTCAAGAGTTCCCATAAGAACAGCACTATAAACATAATTTTTTCTGATAGGCAAGAACTTAAAGTGTTACCTCGTGAAGCTGGTGGACTCTAAAGTATGTCAATTGATATCTACATATCATAGAGTCCATTCTTTATTATCCTTTCTAATGGAGAGTAGAAGAGACAATTCAAAACTGAGGATATTAAAAGCATATATATTTGATGTTAAAGCAGTTTGGGGCTTCCCTGGTGGCACAGTGGTTGAGAGTCCGCCTGCCGATGCGGGGGACACGGGTTCGTGCCCCAGTCCGGGAAGATCCCACATGCTGCGGAGCAGCTGCAACCGTGAGCCATGGCCGCTGAGCCTGCACGTCCGGAGCCTGTGCTCCGCAACGGAAGAGGCCACAACAGTGAGAGGCCCATGTACTGCAAAAAAAAAAAAAAAAAAAAAAAAGGCAGTTTGAATGAGGCTACCAAATTCAGGAATCCTGAATCAAATCATGAGAACTCACTGTAAAGGGCTGGTTCTTTAGAATATAACTTTATCCTGTTTTTGTTTGTTTGTTTTTTTAAACTTAGGATAAAATTATTTACTCTTTCACAGCACTATAAGAAGAAAAAGAAATTAATGATCTCTTTTCCTTTCCCTTTCTCTTTTTAGGTACTTGCTCACATTATCTTTGGGGCTAAAAGATAATTGTTCTAACCTAAAATGCATCTGTCTCAACAGTTATGGGAGCAAATAAAGCATTTCCTTATGCCGGGGCATCCATCTTCTACTTGACACTTTAATGAGATGTTTAATTTTATGACGCTTTACAATTGTAGAACATTTTAGCATGTGTGATCTCAGATGATCCTCAAAGCAATTATAAGAATAGCATGGGCAAATCTTGTTTGGTGGTGGTTGTTTTTTTGTTTTGCACTTGAAACATTGAGACTCTGACAGAAACGAACCATGGTTGCACTCACCCAGCTAGAGGAATACAGAGGATCTAACTTCTAGTTTCTGCTTTTCCTACTACTTTATGTTTCTTTCACCTTTATTGTTAGATCTTTGTCTAATATCTGAAATCTGTCTGTCATTCAAGACATTTTCCAGTCTAGTAAAAATCTATAATTTTAACTTTATTTTGTAAAATTTTTTTTTGAAACATACAATTCAGTCAAAAAGGAGTCTACAGTCCCACAAACATCCTCTGCCTCTCCCTGTGATTACCTGCACTTGGGATGTCTTCCTTCAGTTCCCAGACCCAGCCAGCTCTCCCTTTTTGTTCCAAGCTCAGCTATTACCAGGACCCTAACCTGTGGCCACAGGGCCTTCATAAATACATCTCAGCAACAGATTTCTCTTTTCTCTGAACTTCCATTTTGCCCTCTTCGTACTGATCATTCCTCGTTTGGTCGATACTTTCTTTTAAATTTCTTGGTGTGTAATGACTTGTGATGGTATTTATTTGTGTATTTGTGTCCAAACATAGTTAACTCCTCCACCCCAAATATTGTACCTTTCTGTAATGAAAAGAATGTGTTAGACCATTCCTTTTCACATGGTGATTTTCCCATGGTATCTGATTCTTAATATATATCTGAAGAGTGAATGGAAATGTCGACAAAATAGGCAAATGAAACTCAAGAGCAAGATTTGTTGTAGATAATTTACTTCCATTCTGATATTCCTGATTTACTAGCACATTATGCAGTAGCTAGGTCAATATATACAACTGTTCTGATTCATAGGTACTTTGGAAAATCTATTTAATATATTTCATAGTAGGTGCTTTTAATAGGCATCTACCTAAGTATCATTACCTAAGTATCATTACCAAAAGTCTTTTTTCATAAAAATTACCTGTTAGCATTAGTCATTGTGGTAGACAAAATAATACTCTCCCCCCAAAAGATGTTCACATGCTAATCCTCAGAATCAGTGAATATGTTACCTTCCATGGTAAAAAGAACATTGATGATCCATTTAAATTAAGGATCTTCAAATGGGGAGATTATCCTGGATTATTCAAGTGATCCTAATGAAATCACAGATGTTACAAGAGGGAGACAAGAGAGTCAAAATTAGAAAAAGCAGATGACCATGGAGCCAGAGGTTGGAGTAATGTGCTTTCAGTGTTTTGAAGATAAAGCAAAGGACCACTAGCTAACTAATGCAGGTAACCTTCCAAAACTAGAAATGGCAGGAAATTGATTGTACCCTAAAGCCTCCAGAAGGACTGCAGCCATTCTAATACCTTGATTTTAGAATCCTAAATTCTAGAACTGTAAGAGAATAGCTGCATTGTCTTAAACTACTGTGTTTGTAGAAATTTGTTAGAGCAGCAATAGAAAACCAATGCAAACATAATGAAGGTATTCCTTTTAAATTAAAGTCAAATTGAAACTTAAATTATTTACATAGAGGTTTTTTTTACTCCATAGTGTTGGGTTTTATTCTGTGGGTCACTGACATTGAAACCCTGATGTTCTGAGCATGAACTAACCTCTGCAAAATCTGAATAACACACTAAGACTTAATATTTCAGTTGTTCCTTTATGTACACAAGCATATGGAACTTAAAATACTTAGAGATTTCAAGATTAAACTCAACATCACTGAGTAATGCTCATAACTAAATTCACATTGGTTCACATTTATCTTATCAGCTTAGTGAAACACAAGGTAATTCTCTGTTACTGATTAAACGTACAGTGATTAGGTGCTCATGGACTGAGAGGCAGCTATATTTGTTATTTTCCATTGGTTTCTTTCCCCATAGCTATTATTATTAAGTGAGTTCTGTTAGAACTGATGAGAAAATGCCTAATTAATGACTGACCTTCCATTTTCCTTGTATGATTTCATGGTTATCAGATTTGCTCAAGGAATAGACATAGTGATGAAATCCCAAACAAAACAAAACAAACTAAACACAATCGATAGTGGAGCCTCCACTGAAAAATGTATCCGTACAACGTGAACAAGCTCCCCTCTCTTCCCAAAGAAACCATACTCTAATCTGTGGTCATCTTGTCTGCTGAAAACTCAGCCCCTGTCAGTTGAATTAAATAAACTTGTACTTTAAAACAAAGATATTTGGGCTATTTGGGGGATATAATTCAGCCAAAAAGAAATGGAATTGTAGATTTGGATACACTGACATGATATGGATACTTTTTTTATAGATGGTTAAGACTGCAAAGCAATCTGTAGAGCAGCACCTCCTAATCTTTCTAGTTTAAAGACTCCTTTACATGGAAGACACCAAAGGTATTTTGTTTATGTAGATTATATCTATTCATAGTTATTAGAAATTATAAAACTGAGCCATATTTGATATATTTATTTATTGAATCATTTAAAATGCAATAGAGGAGCCATTGCATATTTATAACATATTCTATAAAAATAATTTTACTTTCCAAAGAATTTAGTTTAGTGAAAATAGTGGCATTGTTTTTGCACTTTGCAAATCTCTTTAATGTCTTGCTTCATAGAGGGCAGCTGGAGTCTCATATCTGCTTCTGCCTTCTGGCCTCAGAAACTTCACGTTACATTTGTGAGAAAATTAGAATGAAGAAAGAAAATAATGTATTAGTATCCTGATGAAAATAGTTTTGACATCGTGAGCTCCACAAGAGGATCTGGGAGCCCTTTAGAGGTCCCTGGACCATGCTTTGAGAACTGTATGCTGTATGTGTCTGCATATTTATTTCTATATCTATCTATCTATCTATCTATCCATGCTTTGTTTCCTTAGAAAAAGTTTTGGAAGAATTTTGAGTCCTCAAAATATTACATTTACTACTATCACAGTATAGTTACAGAATTATTCATAGTTAATATTTTGAGTGTTTACTCTGCTTCAGACACTGGGATAAACACTTAAAATTATATTATATTGTTCAGTCTTCACCAAAACCCAATGAAGTACACAATCTCATTCCGGGTGAGGAACACATTTTACAGGTAAGTAAACAAAAATAATAAGTACCTTTGCCATTTAGCAACTGGTAGATCCAGGATTTCACTTTAGCACATCTCACTCTGGAACCTATGTTATATGTTGTAATTTAAAAATCTAAGAGAAATATTAGTTAATAGAGCATTAAAATTTGTGTGTGTATGTGTGTGTGTGTGTGTGTGTGTGTGTGTGTGTGTGTTCGTTCTTACATACTGGTCAGTCTGTCTTTTTGCAAATATAAGCCCTTTGAGAGCAGGAAAATGTCCAGTACTTGATGATATTCCAAATTATAAGCAAGTCCATTTTAGTGATTTTGTAATAGGTTGCCTTTTTTGTTGGTATGGAAACATTTTTTCCATTGACACCATGAGTGGGAAATCTTTATATTTTAAGAACATAAAAATATGAGTCAAGTATTTATTTACTTTTTTTGAAGAGTTTTTAAACTCTTGGAACACCAACAGATACCTTTTCTTATGATTCACTGTAAAATAAATTATTTGAGTCTATCTTTCCAACAAGAGTACTGACTTGGGCATATTTATTACATTTCTTATTTTTTAAATTTTTTTCCCAGGAAATTGATCAAATTAGTAGTCAACTCTTTAATCATTTAGATTAAGTCTTTTTAGACTTTTGAGTCCACCCATATAAACTATCAAATAAGGATGGCAGTGATTAGATTTTACAATTAACATTAAAAAACAAATTTGACTTTAAATTGGTTCTAAGTCTTGGGTCTAAATCAGCAGTTCATGTACCACCAATAAGTGATATATATGTCAGATGAATATATGCATTTTTCTGGGCAATAGATATATAAATCTGATGAATTTTACAAAGAAACCAGTGACCCAAAAAAGTTAAAAATAACTCCCTTCGTCAAAATTCTATGCATCATGAAAAGTAATGTATCTAAATTACTTTTAATAGTGTACTTTCACTTAATTTGTGGCATTATCAGAGCTAAAATATTTGCTTGAAGTAAAAAAAATACTTTTCAGAATAATTACATATATTTATAATGGTTAATCTCTCCATAAATTACAGAATCATTTATTACAATAGGTTATTTTATCAAATTTTTAAAAAATCCAGTGAAAGTAATAAAAGAATAATATAAACAGCTAATTAAAAAACACTTTGACAGCTAAGAATATCAGAATAATTGAGATAAATTTCTATTTTAATTTGAAATAAATTATATTTCCCCATACAATAAAATTCTGAAATGTTACAGAGAATCAATATTTTATAATTCTTTGCTTTGACTAAGATCCATCATGAATAACATTATTTTTAAAGGTTGTTGTAAATCCTCTCACTCTGTTGCTAGAAGGAATTATTAATTTTATGTTGATAAATGTTCTAATATAATTTTGAAAGAAAATGATCTGTTAAGGTATTTATGGAAACACATTGTCCTTGTCATAGATTAATTAACCATAGGTGCATGGGTTTATTTCTGGGCTTTCTATCCTGTTCCATTGATCTATATTTCTATTTTTGTGCCAGTACCATACTGTTTTGATGACTATAGCTTTGTAGTATAGTCTTAAGTCAGGGAGCCTGATTCCTCCAGCTCCATTTTTCTTTCTCAAGATTGCTTTGGCTATTCGGGGGTCTTTTGTGTCTCCATACAAATTTTAAGATTTTTTTGTTCTAGTTCTGTGAAAAATGCCATTGGTAATTTGATAGGGATTGCATTGAATCTGTAGATTGCCTTTGGTAGTATTGTCATCTTGACAACAGATGGAAAGATATACCATGTTCTTCCAATACAAGAACATGGTATATCTCTCCATCTGTTTGTATCCTCTTTAATTTCTTTCATCAGTGTCTTATAGTTTTCTACATACAGGTCTTTTGTCTCTTTAGGTAGGTTTATTCCTAGGTATTTTATTCTTTTTGTTGCAGTGGTAAATGGGAGTGTTTCCTTAATTTCTCTTTCAGATTTTTCATCATCAGTATATAGGAGTGCAAGAGATTTCTGTGCATTAATTTTGTATCCTGCTCCTTTACCAAATTCATTGATTAGCTCTAGTAGTTTTCTGGTAGCATCTTTAGGATTTCCTATGTATAGTATCATGTCATCTGCAAACAGTGACAGTTTTACTTCTTCTTTTCCAATTTGGATTCCTTTTATTTCTTTTTCTTCTCTGTTTGCCATAGCTAGGACTTCCAAAACTATGTTGAATAAAAATATCGAGAGTGATGAGGAATTATGAGAGAGGAGTGTACCTGCTAATAGATCCAGCCTTATGAAACTCAATGTTTGCCAACTCAAAAGGAAGAGAGAACCTCTTTCATCCAGGTCCTATATATAAAGCTTTGTGATAGGCATTCAGAAGTCTTATGGCCGTTGCTGGAAGCTTATGATAGCCAGAGGGATAACATGACTGGCAGCCCATCAAATCCACATAGGTTGTAGGAGGCCATGCTGGTCTGGCATATAAAACAGATTCTACCACAACCACCTTATATTGAAACTGTGCCTTGCTCACAGGCAAGCCCTATCTTGTTCAGGCTTTCTTGTAGCTTCTTAGACATTAGCAACATATTCTTTCCCACACACTGTTTTTCCTTGATTTGTATAAAGCCAATTGTGTAATATTGAAAAGCCTTTTCTAACTGGCTCTCCATACAGTCTGTACTTTCATTATAAACTTCTTTCTCCTCCTTCAAGTGCTTTTTCTACATATAGTCAGAAACAAGCAAAAACAAAAACAAAATACAAACAAGCAAACAAAAACCATAAATGAAAATCCATTTCTTTTTTTCTAAGTTTACTGCAATTTGCCATGATTCTGTAGGGATTACTCTAAGGAGTGTTTGGAAAGTTAAAAGGGATGTGGGTTCCACAAACTATTTCCAAAGTGATAAGTGAGGGTTGGGGTAGAAATCTGAAAATGATACTCTCACTTGGGTAAAAATCTTCCTGAGGAGGGTCAGCTACTATTCTGTATGTGGTATAATGGAGAGTTTAGTAATTTTATATCTATTTCCAGGGTTAGCAGAATAGAGGCTATTCAGTGGAGGTACAGACAATATAGATATGTAGAATTATTTCTCTTGTTTTCCTATCATTAATTAGTAAACACACACACAAACATATATATATATGAATGAATGTTAGTTAGAAAAAGTTGGTAATATTTTTACATACAATTCTCACCATGTAGGAATATATGTATTAGAGTTCTCCAAAGGAACAGAACCAATAGAATGTACGAGGAATTGGCTCACACAGTTATGGAGGCTGGCAAGTCCCAACACGTACAGAGTGAGTTGGCGAGCTGGAGACCCAGGAGAACTGATGATATAGTTCCAGTTCAAAGGCCAGCAGGCTCGAGACCTAGGAAGAACTGATATTTCAGCTTGACTCTGAAGGCAGGAAAAAGTTGATGTCCCAGTTTGAAGGTCATCAGGCAAAAATAATTTTGTTACTTGGGGGAGGATCAGCATTTTGGTTCTATTCAGGCCTTCAGTTTATTGGATGATTCCCACAAACATTATGGAGAGCAGTGTGCTTTATTCAGTCTATCGATTTAAATTTTCATCTCATCCAAAATTGCTCTCACAGAAACACCCAGAATAATATTTGACCAAATATTTGGGTGCCTCACGGCCCAGTTAAATTGACACATAAAATTAACCATTACAATATACATGCTCAGGGTTTCTGGTTTATTTTCTATGAAGTGCAGGTGATTTCTCACTTTCAACATTCTGAGTTTTCCAAATAGAGTTTGCCAGAAAATTTGGAAATGTAATGCTAAAAAGTATTAAAAGTTTTCTGAGAAGTCAGTAACTTAGAATATTCCATCTGTTGCAAATTCCTTGTATTCATAAACCCAGAAGGCTCACCCAAAAACTTAAGTAAATTTTCTATTTACTTAAATAGAAAATAGTTGTCCTTGTAACTCATGTCATTTAACAAAGACTTTAGTCTTACAAACATGACACACTAGCCTACAGCTTTGAGATCCCTTTGCCAATCAGAAGCTTGATATCTACGGTAGAGCTGGGTCCTGTGTTCCTCACAACTCAATATAACCTCTTTCCTCTTTAGTAAGAAAAATACAGGGTCATGAGGGAAACAGAAGAACATGCACAGATTCTCTGAGAGGTGTAGCCTTTCTAAACACAGATGCTTGGTTATTTCTTTTCATTTATCATGTCATCATGTATCTTAGAGGCAGAATCTCCCCCAAATCAGTGTGGATGTGTGTGTGGTGTGTGTGCATGTGTGTGTGCATGTGAGCACCTGTATTGCAACTCATCATGACATTCAGCACAGTCTATGGGAAAGAATTCTCACCTTGGAGTCAGAAGACCTGTGGCTAAGTTGAGGCTCTTCCAGTGGAGCTGCTTAGAAAATTAGGCATAAGGTATTACTATAATGCCTTTTGTAACATTTATTTATTTATTTATATTAGTAGTTTTTTTAATTGAAGTATAGTTAATTTACAATGTTGTGTTAGTTTCAAGTGTACGAGTAAGTGATTCAATTATACATATATATATTCTTTTTCAGATTATTTTCCAACATAGGTTATTACAAGATATTGAGTATAGTTCCCTATGCTATACAGTAGGTCCTTGTTGTTTATTTTATATATAGTAGTGTGTATATTTTAATCCTAAACTCCTAACTTATCTCCCCCTCCACTGTTATCCCCTTACAATGCCTTTAAAAAACAAAGGTTTTCCTGTATTACCTCTCTCAAGTAAATTTTAATAAGAAGAAACAAAGGAAGGTTTTAAAATTGTTCCACTTGAAGATAAATCAGAATAATTTCTTTTATTGCAGCCAATGAGCTTATTGTGATTTTGCATTGCTCTTAAATGATTTATCCAAGGTATTGCTTTGTTGCAATGCACTGCAATTTAAATAATTATTTTTCATTGATATTCACCAGTTTTTATTCAAAGGTAATGTATGCCTTTAATTGGATAGCGTCAATTTACCATACTGTTATCAACTTATTGCAGGAGTCTCCAGAGCCAAGTTTTCATTCCTAAATAAAACATTTTTTTTTAAATTCATTGTTCTGGTCACAAGGTCACTTAATTTTTTTTCAAGGGATTTGAGTTCTCTTTTTCCTTATCTCCAAAAAGAATTGTTTTATATATATAGCATTTTATAGTTGTAAAATGTTTCATCTGTATGAATTCTCATAAATTATGAGCCATCAGAAATGAAGGATTCTAGCACAGGGAACTACATTCAATATACTGTGATAAACCATAATGGAAAAGAATATGAAAAAGAATGTATATGTATGTACAACTTAACCACTTTGCTGTACAGCAGAAATTAACATAAATCAGCTATCCTTGAATAAAATAAATTTAAAAAAATGAAGGATTCAAAAGATGTGATTTGTAGAAGATAAAACTTTGTGAATCAGAGCACAGATATCAATCTATACTGGACTCCTCAGAGCTGCCCACCCTCAACATCTGTGAACAGACATGCAGCTTCCTCCCATGAGCATTACAGTGAGTGCTGTTATGCTGTAATCCATGTCTTTAATCTAATAATCTTGCAAATGACTTGCCCTCACTTTTGTTGCTTTTTTTAAAATAATTTTTTGGAAAAATCTACTTATTGTTATTTTATTTATTTTGGCTTCGCTGAGTCTTCATTGCTGCGTGCGGGCTTTCTCTAGTTGCGTCGAGTGAGGGATACTCTTCGTTGCGGTGCGCGGGCTTCTTGTTGCGGGGGCTTCTCTTGTTGTGCAGCATAGGCTTTAGGCGCGCGGGCATGCGGGCTCAGTATTTGTGGCACACGGACTTAGTTGCTCCGTGGCCTGTGGGATCTTCCCAGACCAGGGATTGAACCTGTGTCTCCTGCATTGGCAGGCGGATTCCTAACCACTGCGCCCCCAGGGAAGTCCCACTTTTGTTGCTTTGAGTTGAATATACACTATCCTTCAAACTCTGTTTCCCAAAACGTATCACTGAATGAAAGGTCAGCCTGGCCTGAGTTATGTGAGCTGTTAATCTGTTTGCCACTTCATAATTATCAGGTAAAGTTATCGCATAATGGCAATTGACTGACTTTTCAGAAACAAATTCACGGGGAAAGTGTAACAGGAATGGAAGGTTTAAGTATTTGTCATAGAATAAAGATTTAAAATGACTTGGACAAAGATATCTTTTAACTGAAATGGAGAAGAGGGAATTGATTAATCGGAACCTCAGGTGAAAACCTGGGTGTTGGCTGCTTTTGAAACACATTTTCTGTTACTATGAGTAAAGACCCCAAGGTGGCCCTCTGAGTTGAGTAGTAACAAAGGGTGATAAGTCAGACTGGGGCTTTGTGGGATAGATAGCTCCTTTAAAAGCATGTAGGTCTCTGATCTATTTGCTTTCATATATTACAACGAAAGCCAGAGCCGTTGGCATTCTGTAGTCTTTGAGCCTAGGACATAGCCTTGGAATTTTTGTCTACTGATGCTCAGCCTTGGTGTAGTTGCACTGCCAATTCTAGGGTCCCTTTGATGTCCACTATGTTGGATGATGTGAAAATGAAGGGTAGGTGGTTAGTTAAGGATAGCTGTGCTTTACTCGAGGTTGAGCCTGCAACATCTCCTTAAGGAGGAGTCATCACACTTTTTAAGGTGGAGAAAGCTTGACAAAGGTGCTTTGGAGCTGGCCTCACTGTTCCTGGGCCTCAAACTTGTTTCTTCTACGTCTCCTTCCTCCTTGTCTCTGCTGCTACTAGCCAGCAAGGACAGAGATCTGGCTTTCCAAACCCTGAATATGTATAAATGATCACATACCCGTTCTCAGCCAAACTGTATTACAGATTATATTTAGAAAAGTGTTCTTCCAGAAAAACAAGTTTTTCTTCCCTCTCTGATCTCAGAATGGTAAGCTTTAGTGCAAGAATTCTTTCTAGCAGCACTTCCTCAAGGCTGTGAGTAGCCAACACAGTCTAGCCTACTGAAAATTTCCTGCCAAATATCTTAAGTCTGTAGCCTTGTAGCGTATGTTCTGCTAATCAGGGAATAATAAACTACTGTTTGAGAAAAAATAATTAACTTAATAGTAAAGATTGTCAGTTTTTTAATGCAGTATGCTCACTTTACTGTTTCCTCCTAACTGCGACCCATTTCACATTCCGGACCTGTTACATGTAACACTCCTCTTTCTTAATCAAATTGTTATCAGCTAAGACATTTTCATTTATAATTAAAAGAAGACTCATCTCCACTCTTTAAAATAATGACAGGAATTAGTTTTTTCATTAACTTAAAAGCTCAAGTTTCAAGGTAACGATTTGATCACAGTCCTGAACTCTATTCCCTCTTTTTTAAAGGTTGAAGAGTTTATTATTTACATGTATCAAGAATGTGAGACTAAAAATTGGGGATGAGGCACAGTCAGGAAGATGATTCCAGTTCAGTCAGTCAAATTCTCTGCTCTCCTCTCTGTGTTTCCCTCATGATAGCAAAATGGCTGCAGTTCCAGGCTTCACACTCATATTGTATCCCACATTGTTGAAAGAGAGAGAGAGAGGCAAAGGGAGAGGGAAAGAGGGAGAGGGGGGAGAGAGAGCAAGAGTCAGAGCCAGAGCCAGAGAGAGAAAGAGAGAGGGAATCTGTCTCCCAGAATGGAAACAAGAATGGAATAGCTCATGTTATATGTTCACCTCTGAACATATTGGTCTCCCTTAACTTGGGTCACATTGCTCCTTGCCTTCTGGAACTTCTGGAATGGCATGGATAAATGGCATGACACAACAGATGTTTGTGTCAACGTACGGATGTCTACTTCATTTGTGGAGACCAAGAGACAGTGATTTGTGTGATAAGTGTCTGCACATCATGTTGTATGAGAACTGGGTGAATATTAAGGAGATAATGAGTCTACAGACTGGAATAGAGACTCTGTCCATGGCTTACAAATATCATCTATGAAAATTGATCAGGTCATTTGACTGAACATAAGCACAATATGGGACAACTATAGGATGAAGTTATAATAAAAGTTAACATAATCTTAGGCTGTGTTCATAAAATACATATTGAAAACAGGAAAAGTACTGGCCTTACTTTTACTTTAGGCTGGGTAGACTCAACTTGGAATGCAATTTTTAGATATGAGTGTCACAATTTTAAAGTGACATGATAGGGATTGTGAAGAAGGGCATGTGGATATTAAGAAATGTCATCTAAGTATGATGACCAGAAAGTCATTTTTTAGCATTTGCTGCATAAGTTTATTCATAGCCATCCAGTTTCTATGAGTAAGTGTAGGCTTCAGACGTACACATATAACATACGTATGTATATATATGATTTTATTTTATATTTATGTAATTTTAATTTACTTGTGAAAATAAAAAATTCTAAAAAATTCTAAAATTCTAAAAAATTAAAGAATTTACTTGTGAAATGTATGAAAACTTTCTCACCACAGAAATTCTAATAATATTAAACTATATTAAGTATATTAAGTGCTCTTTGAATAGCTCTCCTAACACTAATCACTTGTTTCTCCCCTGAAATAACCCCCAATTCCTATTTGGGTGTATATCCTTCCCTCAGTGATTTACTAGTTTTGCCGAAAGTTTACGTGAATGCTTTAATAGTTAAATACATATTTTTACTCAACACTGTTGTTGAGATTTAGTAACATTAACACACATAGCTTTAGTCCATCTATTAAAATATTGTAGCATAGTCAGGTGTGTGATTACATCCACAATATACATTTTTTTCTCATTCTCAATGAATGTGTAGATTATTTATAATTTTTACTTATTCAAACAATTCAATTTAGTTGATATTGTAAAATTGCTCTCAAAGTTGGAAGACCAGTTTAGATTCATACCAGCAAGAAGAGAGTTACTATTTACTCACTTATATTAACAAGTTCGTTGCAAATCTTATGGATAGAATTTTAATTAATTACATTTTATGGTGCTTTTTACTAGTGAAATTGAGCATCTGTTCTTGGCCGTGTGAATTTCTTCCCCATGAATTCAAACTTTTGCTTGTTTCTGCTATTGGTTGTTTTAAATTATTCTTACTTGATTTCTATAAGTTTATTCTTACTTGACTTCTATAAGTTATTTGTATTTGCTGGCTGCTAATCTTTCTTAGTTTGCATGTATTAGAAATAATTTTTATCAGAATTCTGGCTTTTCCTTTATATTCCTTTATGAAATATTTTCTTGTGAAGTTGTTATTCATCTCACTGAATTACAGTTTACCAAACTTTCCCTTGATGGTTATGTCTCTTGCTCCTGTGTGATATACTCCAGCCAGCAAGGTGTGAGAGTGTGTGTGTGTGTGTGTGTGTGTGTGTGTGTGTGTGTGTGTGTGTG